>NW_020201067.1:38183-40028 GCF_001531365.2 Cynara cardunculus var. scolymus | reverse complement strand
ACCTCTGGTTTGTACTAAAGTGTTCCACCAGGTGAGCGCCCTTCCTTGCAATAGGCATGCTGCATACTCCACCTTATTTCCTTCAGTACATTTGCTAATGTGAAGAACAGACTCCATGCTCTCGAGCCATGATAGTAATCCTACTGCTCCTTTGGTTCCATTGAATTGTTTGGGGTTGCAAGCTCTAAAGGTCTTGTAAGTGCATTCCCGAGGAGGCCTAGACTCAGAGTTTGAGGATTGGTTGACGTTCAAGCCAGCAGCCACTTGGCTGACTATATTGGGAAGTGCGGCAATAAGTTGATCTGACACGAGTTGCGCTATATCAGGATCTCCCTCCTTGGCGGCATTTCTTTAGATCCTAATCAGAAGGGAATTCGTAAGTTTGATGGCAAAACCAGGGTGATAGCTTCCCAGGTATTTCGATAATACCAAAAGTGTTCTTCGCGTGGAGAATAATCAGGTATTACCATAACCAAAATAGAGTAAACTCATTCGTACAATAAATTGACATAATATGCATTCTTCAAAAGGTGTTCATGCATTGATATTTGATGGCAAGTACAAAACAGAGTCTCTAGCAATTGAACAAAAGAGTGAGTATCCTATTCTTAATCCTCCTTCTAGAACAACATCCATCCTATGGCTATTCCCAATGCCAACATCATCATACCACAAMCTACCAACCATCTATACAATCTCCTAATTTCCCGCCTGGCGGCCACAGCAGCCTCTCTGTTCCTTACTATTCTCTGGTGGTGCGCTTCTATCACATCAGACAGGTTGTTAAGGATGTGATGATGATATCCTAGCCGAGTCTGGTGCACTTGCGTGTCAGCTGCAATCCWCCTCACCCAATCTCTTTCAGTCGGGTTCATCCCTCGAGAGTAAGACGCAGGTACCCCGGTCACAATTTCAGTCATTCTGCTCCCTTCATGAGGTCGAGATGAGTCCCCTACAACCCTATGGGAGTTCTCGAATGTCACCCGCTGCGGTAGTGGGACACTCTTTCTGGGCGTGACTCTGATCCTTGGGCCATGATGGGTTCGTGGTGGAACATCAGGTACCGACTCCGTTGGGGGGTAAGTAAGACACTTGAGGCGTGGCAGCTACATCACTCATTGCTGTATCTTGCTCATACGTGTCTATTTCTTCGTTGCGGGTTGCGTTCCTTCCAGAGCAACCAACTACATAATCGGATTCATCGGCAGAGTATTCACTCGGATCAGAAGACATTGTAGAGATCTACGACATGAACAATCTTGGTTACTAAAGTGCATCCTCTAACAAAAGCTTAGTGATTCAATAGAAGCTTCCTAAACAAAACTAAGTCATGACAACCATGCTGGATCTCCTAGACAATACCTCTGGTTACACTACCAGAGCTTCTGGTTGCGAACCAGAGCTGCTGGTTGTACTAAAGTCCTTAGAGAAGGATTTCTTATCCATTGGTTTTCTGACAATCCAATGGAATTCTATCTTTATCAACCACTGGCTTTAACCCTCGTACTTAGAATAATTATAGATCTTACATCCATCGATCCTCTGGTTCCTCCTGATGCACTTGCCAGAGCTTCTGGTAACAAAGCCAGAGCCTCTGGTTCCTCATAGTGCATCTACCAGAGCTTCTGGTAACAAGACCCTGGCCTCTGGTTCCACTCCTACACTTAGAAAAACATTAAGCCATCCGTCTATCGATCCTCTGGTTCTTCTGTTCGCCCTTACCAGAGCTTCTGGTTGCGAGACCAGAGCCGCTGTGGCAACATCTACACTTAGAGAAATTCTAAGAAATCCTTTCATCGATCCTCGGGTTCCCCTGCTCGCCTTTACCAGAGCCTCTGTGACAAC
>NW_020201067.1:36856-37676 GCF_001531365.2 Cynara cardunculus var. scolymus | reverse complement strand
ATGGACACTTAACTAAATCAAGGGATTTACTATCCTTCGCCTCTGGTCCTCTTGACTAGTGCCTCTGGTCCTCTTGACCAGCGCCTCTGGTCCTGCCTAGGCAACGGATATTCATCAAAGTGCACCATAACTAATCCTTTTTTTAACAATTTCTTTTGCCGGAGCATACTTCTTGTTCAGATCGATTAAGTTCTTCTCATTACATATAAATTAAGCACAGGTGATCAGGCTCTGCTTAAGCGACAAGTAACAATATGACCCACTTTAAAATCATATAATTTCAAATTTCTTGAAAATATTTGGAAATTTTTTTGGTTATAGTCGATGGTTTTTAAAGAAAACCAGCGTTCTCTATAACTGTGGCTCTGATACCAAATCTGTCACACCCCGCTAAAGCGGAAACACGAGATGGAACAGGCAAGCGAGTCGTAGCAACAATTTATAAATAACGCCATATCAAGTTGTTCAAAAACAAAACAAGTTCATCTACATAACTAAAATTAGAATTTACACAACCTTCCCAAAATACATCAAATTCTGACTTAATCGATCCTGGCTCGATTATGCTCCCAAAAAGCCCAAACAACTTTACTTAGATCCTGAAAAGCATGGAAATAAAACATGGTCGACTACAAAGAGTTGGTGAGTTCACGAGTTTTCATATGCATAAAACGTTTCAATGCATAAAAACCAAATAATAGCAAACTTATGCGAAATTCTTTGCACTTAATAAATGTAAATCTCTCACGATGTAAAACTTGAGACGCTACTGAGCCTTACCTGACCAACTTGCCCCATTAATTTTCGAACAACCAGAAGT
>NW_020201067.1:27219-36636 GCF_001531365.2 Cynara cardunculus var. scolymus | reverse complement strand
AACCCGACTAAGCAGTTCCTTAGTCCAGAGGTTTCAACAGAGCTTGACTAAGCAGTTCCTTAGTCCAAAAGTTTTGAGCAAAGCATCGACTAAACAATTCTTTAGTCCCAAAATTTCATAAAACATAAACATGCAAAGTTTGCTCAATCTCATGCTTTTCCCCCATAAAATATACAAAAGCAGTAAAAGTGGGACCGTAAGAACTCACTAGTTTGATGAATATCCAAGGTTTCTTTTCGAAGCTTCCTAGACTCACTCGAACTTCCTGACAGCCAAACCAGCGCTACATTACTAAATGGTTTCTTGCCTAAGGTAGAGCACAGTTGATTTCAACGCAAGCCATCGAGTGTTTTCATAAAATAAAGCTAATATTTTTATTAKTTAGTAAAAAGGAACCTTCCAAAATTCTATTAATGACATCATTTTAAGTCACCCCAAAACAATGATGACAGCCGCCAATTACCAAAATCAAGATATTTTGAGTGGRTTTAAAACTCTTTCCAAGAACTCTACAACCTTGAGCCACACGCCTYSAACACCGATTGCATGCACCAAGAATGGTAGCAATGATGGGGAGGGGTTTCAAGCTCAACATTTTCAAGAATTTAAATTTTAACACAAAATCATCATCTTCAACAACTTCAGAAAACAAATAAATTCCAATTCCAATGAGTTTTCAAGATGATAAATTCAATTAAAGTTGCATGCAAGACTTGTCATCCGAAAATATGATCAGACCTCACATGCAAGGATTGATTCTTTCTTTCTTAGAGATTAAAGAACTTGGGTCACAGATTATCATCCCAACGAAGACACATGCAGGTCTTTGATGAATAATCTCTCCTCTTTAAATCCCATAATTTTTGCTTAAAGATTCGAGAAGGGAGAAGGATAAAAACTTTCGGACTACTAAGAAAATAGAACAGCTCTAAAGCGTACCTTTTCTAAACAGAAGCTTTCAAACAAGCTCTTAAGGACAACGAAAGCCTTAAGTTTTGCAAGAAGATTGGAACCGGCTGGAAGGTGATGGCGTTAGAGAGAAAACAGAAGGCTGGAAATTTGGAGAATGAAGATTTTCCAAAAGAAGAGGGGTATTTATATGGGVBTTTTTGAGAAGAAATGGGCTGGCTCCTAAAGGCCCAAGCCCAAGATATTAAATTTTCCTAAATGCTAGAACCCCACTAATTTAAACAAACAAAACAATTTGATAAAAGATTTTTAAAGGAAACTCCACTCTTTAAATTAATTGGCAAATATATATAAAAAAAATGGGACTTTGAAAATCTTTAAATTTTTAAAGAGGACGGAACTTAAAAATATCAACTTTATTTTATGTRGAATACTTCAAGACTATTTGGCATTGCATAAACTAACTTTGTTAGCTACCCGCCGAGACGTGATCTAACGACTAGTCTTGGGAATTAAGCAAGATATCTCAAATCATCGAAGCTAAATCTTAGAAAGACTTAGTTTTCAAATAAAGATCCTGAAATAAGGTACTAACCTGAAATCCCAAAATGCAGGATTCTCACAGTAAGTTTTTGCTCAGAAAAATAAACACTTAACGCATTTAAAACCTGAACTTTAAATGATGAAGCCTGTGGCATAGTTTGAATATGCCATAGGTTGTCTAATAAGCACTGTTGTTCATCTGTGAGTTCTATTCCAATTATTGGTCGAAATTTCTTATTCATATCATAACATTTTGATAGAGGATATTTTCCAAATGTTATGATAGAATCATTTTTTGTGTTTTCAGAGGAACTAGAGGAGCTGGGATTCCATTGTTTAACTTTCGAAGGATTAAAATATTTTAAAAACTGTGGATCCATGATGGGATTAAACTGTTGAGACTGTAGACAACTATGTTGTGCATTGATGGCTGATAGCATCAATTTATTCTCTGTATTCTCTTTCTTGTCTTCGTCTGAACAAATACTCATAGAAGATGATGTACTATGTTTTGGCTGTATGGGTTGTATCACCTTTCTTTTGCCTTTATCCATCTGCAACAAATTAACAAATAGATTCTGATAAATCTGTTGAAATAAATTTGATCCAAAAACCTGTTTGTTTCATAGATAATTCTAAGGAATTTAATCTTTCTTTCATATTTTTATAGTGAAGATGTTTTGGATGATAAGAATCTTGAAAGTTAGGGTTGCTTTCTAAGTCTTGAATTTCTTTTTCTAATTTTTTAAGTTGTTTAAAATTTGTGGCTTGTTGTTTCCAATATTCTTTGAGATACTGTGTTCTTATTTTATTATTTTGATTACAATTTATTTGAACTTTATTGCTCATGGCTTAAATAGTTTGTTAATATTTCTAGATAGCATATCTGCTATCCCATTATTTTTTCCTTTAATATGTTCAAAATTTATTTTGTATCCACATCCTTGTATAATATTTTGTAGATTAATCCATCGTGTCCTATTAACTTTTTTGCTTTGATCATTTTTTATAAAGCAAACTATAGCTTCACAATCTGTTCTTACTGTAAATTCATTATGTAAAAATATTTTAAATTTTTCTAAAGCATTTATTAGAGCTTGTATTTCAAAATCTAAACTCGTCCAGTTCATACCTGTTTTGTTAAAGTTTCCACTATCATATGAGCATATTTTTTTTGTCTCTTTAGGGCTATATTTATTAGGTTTACAAAGAAGCACGACTCCCCATCCTTCTTTACAACCATCTACTTATATAATTATATAATCTGTGACTAATGGTAGTTCTAGGGGTTTGATATTTCTAACTGCCTCTTTTATTATTCTAACCAATTTTATATCTTAATTGTTAAAATGTCTTTATCCATTTTTAGTAGTCTTACTGTATAAAGGTCCAACTAATTTTGAAAGATTAGGAATAAATTTTCTAGCATAACTTATTAATCCTAAAAATGCCTGTATCTGTTTAAGAGTTTTGAATTTTTCTGGAAAATCTAGAATTTTTGTAGAAATGTGTGATTGTAATTCTATTTTTCCATTACCTATTTCTAAACCAAGAAAATATATTTTTCTTTTAAACAATTCCATTTTTCTTTTTGAAACTACTATACCGTTCTTCTTAATTTCTTCGAAGATCTTCTGTAAGTGTTTTTCATGTTCCTGCACCGTTTCACTGGCAACTAAAATGTCATCAATATATACTAAACAAAAATCAAATTTAAGAAAAATGTTATCCATAAATCTTTGAAATATAGATGGAGCGTTTTTTAGTCCGAAACTAAGAACATTCCATTCATACTGTCCTTCTGAACATGTAAAAGCTGTCCATGGTTTGAAACTTTCTTCTAGCTGTAATTGATTGTATCCTGATTTTAAATCAAATTTTGAGAATACTTTTTTCTTTTGTATAAGATTTAATAGACTGTCTTTGCTTGGGATATTGTACCCATCATCTTCTGTGTTATCATTTAATCTTTTATAATTATAAACTATTCTGGCCTTTCCCCTTTAAATTTCACTGTGATTTCTTACTATAAATGCTGCTGATCTATGAGGACTTTCTGATTTTCTAATTCATCCTTGTTGGTAACATTTCTAGTATTTGTGTTTTAAATTCTTCTTTATCTAATAGGCTATACTCTATATTTGCTGTTCTAATTGTAATATCAGGATTTTTTAATTTAAATTTGCATATGTATTTAACCTTAGATTTAGTAATATCCTCCCCAATTAGTCCTATTTTTTCTAAATGCAAAATGATAGGATAATTAATACTAGTTGTGATATCTTTCCCTTTTTCTAAATCGTGTGTTAAGAAATTAATGAGTGCTATGACCCATTTAGTGTCATCTTGACCCAATTAGGCTCCTTATGAAGAAAATAGGCCAATTAAACCGCTTAGGAGCTAATGAGACTAATTATGACCTAGTAAGTGTCGTTTCGACCCAAATGGACTTATTAAAGAGAAATGGGCACATTATATCCACTGACACAAAATGGACTCATTGTACCTCAATTACTCCCATTTACCTCTAATTAGACTAATTATGACCCATTTAGTACCATTATAACTCAATTAGACTCAAGTAGGAGAAATAATCTCATTATACCCATTAAGGCCAGAAAGAAATAGAAGACTTTTTTCTGAAGTTAGCCGCACAACTGTGCAACTTATCACTATTATTAATAATACGATTTCTATGCGTGCGGCTTGGGTGGATAGAAGACGGGCGCTTGGTGTTGCTGTGCTATGATGGGTTTTTGGTGGTTTTGTGGAGCTTGTAGACGCTAAGCTCCTTTTTTTTATTTTTTGTTGTTTGGTTGGTTCTATTGGGCTCTGTTCCTTTTGGCTTTTGGTGGCTTGGTATACTTTGGTGGTTAGGTCTTTTGGTTTTCTTGTTGGTTAGGTGGTGGTCACACGGTTTGTCATTGCTGTAATCCCCTTTTTTATTGTTTATAAAATTGCCTGGTTTCCGTTCAAAAAAAAAAAAAGGCCTGATCAAACTACTGTTGACCACTGTTGACGTTTTCTCTCTAGGGTTGAGAGTTTTGAAGATGGCAGTTTTCATTGGATCTTGTGCTTTCGAATGGTGTGCATGATTCCTGTGTTTTTTTTGCAAGTAAGTTTGTTCTTTCTTCGTTAATCTTGCTGTTTGTAGTGGTCTCGATTATGGTTTTCTAGGGTTTGGGTTCTTTGTTGGTCGACTTTACTGCTGTCCGTGTTTCTTCATGCGTTTGGGTGTGTTTTGGAAACAGCACAGCGGGTTTAGGGGTTACCTTCGTTCTTCTTTCTGGTCATTGGTGCATCTTGATTGCTATTGATCGATTTCCTTTGCTACGGCTTCAAGGAGGCAGTAGGGTTTTTATTTTTGGAAAGAGTTCTGACTTTGGTTTAGACGGCAGTAGGGTTTATTCTTCTTGATCGGCTACTACTTGGTTGTTCGATTTATCGGTTTTTGGTTGCTGTCGTCTTTTACGTGGTTTTCTGTTTGATCTTTAACCTTTTGTCGGCTTTTAACTGGTTCCGTTCGACTGGTGAGTTTTAAAAGTGCTGTTTGTTCACTGTTTGATCTGGCGCTATGCTATTAGTTTCAGCATCAGGGTTCACATTTCCAGTTAAGAAAGCTTCCTGGTTTGGTTCTGGACCTGTTTGCATTGGTTAAAGCTGAGTACAGATTCTGTGATTTTATATGCCTCTAGACCCTAAATTCAGGTTTGGTTCTTAGCTGCTGTTTACGGTTTGGTACTGTTTGGTTTGTATTGAGACTGGTTTTGTGGCTGTCGCTTTCTGGCCACGGTTCCTGCTTGGCGTTGATATGCAACGTCTATATAACTGTTGTTTCACGATCTTAACAGCGGCTCTTCTTCGTCTGTTTGGTTTGTGTTGCTACTGGTTTGTTCAGGATCATCGTTTCTTCTGGGTTTTTCGTGATCGGCCACTGTTGGTTGGTTTTGGGCTGTTTTGCGTATGATTTTATGTGTGCTGCTCCTCTCTAAAGCTGCTGTTTCGGGCTGTGCTGTAGCTGCTGTGCGGTTTTYAGTTTTCTTTGGCTGCAGTGACGTGTTGAGAGGTATTTGCTGTTTGAGTCAGTATCTTGCTGTTTGTTTTACTTAGCTGGTATCCCATGTTTCTGGTTGTTTGCTGCTGCCTTTTGCTGCTGTGAATCTATTTGGTCGCACCTTCTCATTTTCTATTTCTTACGTTCATTCTAAGTGTTTCCTTGGTCTTCGTCATTTTTGTAGAATTCCCTTGATAAATATTCAGCACCCTAGTTTTCTAGGGTCTTCGTCTATTCTATTAAGGGCACTATACAAAAATTTCAGCACCTAGGCTTCTTAGAGTGTTCCATGGAAATGGGGGATGGTCCGGTTCCACCTTCTGATCCTTCCCGTATCTCGGTTTTTGAATGGCTTTCACATCTTGATAATGATGTTGCGGATAATATGCCTATGGGTTCGGAGAATCTGGTCAGAGAAAAGTTAAATTTTGCCAAAGCTGTGGGACAAGCGAGTGACACAAATTTAAATTTCTACCCTTTAGCGGATAAGAAGTAGGTGAGTGTGAAAATACCTATTGAAATGGCTAAGGAAGCCGCTAAAGCATATAACTCGGTTTTGTATGGATATTTTCTGGGTCCGCGCATACCTTTTCCCTTGGTGAAAAATTACGTCAAACTGGCATGGGGAAAATATGGTTTTAAAGATACTATGCTAAATGAAAATGGTATTTTCTTTTTTAAGTTTAATGATATTGGTGGATGTGATCAAGTAATTGAAGCAGGCCCGCTAATGATAAGAGGCATACCTCTTTTTGTTCATCGATGGGATCCTTCTAAGGGGTTAAGGAAACCTGAACATACCTCATGCCCGTTATGGGTAAAATTGCACAACATCCCCTTGGTTGCTTTCAATAAAGAGGGAGTCAGTCGCATCGCTAGTGTGTTGGGGGTTTCGAAGCAAATGGATTCCTGTACGGCGGCAATGTGTGAAAAGGCATGGGGTCGTCCGGGATTTGCAAAAGTTCTTGTTGAGGTATGGGCTATCGGTGACTTAAAAAGACAAATTGAGGTTGAAATCCCTGATCTCAATGGAGGGGTAGCTGACAATGTGCAAATCCAGGTGGAATATCTATGGGAACCAGCTCAATGTTCCCATTGCCAAGTTTTTGGACATAAATCGTCGTCTTGTCCTAAATCTGTGATCAAAGGTAAGCATGTGGAGGGGAGGAAAGATGCAGAAGGCTTTGTTAGAGTGGAAAAGAAACAGTTAAAAATTTTGTTCCTCGGCAAGATAAAGTTATGGAAAGGCAAGTCTCTATGCCGGAGGTTGTGGGCGCCAGTACCTCGGGTAAAGAGGTAATGGATGATCGTAATAAGGGCATTTCTTTGGATCCTTCTAAGCAACCTGGACGTAATGAGACGAATAAAGGCTCAGGTACGCTTTCTGTTGGTGTTGATTCTGGGTCTTCTTCTACCCACTCTTCCCACTCTACACATTCTAGGACCCAGGCTACTCCCCTTATTGATTATGTGGTTAAAAACTTTTGGTTGGCTCGGAGGGGTGTACGGGATCCCCCCTTAGCTGCTAACAAATTTGGTGTTCTTGAGAAGTTGGGTGACGTGGAACTTCATGGGGGGTCAAACCGAGGGGGTAACAGACCAGCATGTTAGCAATTCGACTGAGGATTGCCGGGAGAGAGGAGATGATTCAAATACCTCATCATGTTGAATTTCGCTTCATGGAACATCCGGGGACTTAATTCTCCGGTTAAACAAAAAGAGGTGAAAAACTTTGTTCATTGTTATGATTTGTGTTTGTGTTCAATAATAGAATCTCTTGTCGCTAGGGATTCCCTTGAGAATGTTTCGTCTTTTATTTTTGGTCGGTGGTCTTGTATTATCATTGCATGGGATTCACGAGTTTTAGATGTTATGCTTTTGGAGGTGCACAATCAATTCCTGAATTGTAAGATTATCTTACGAGATAATCAGGAGGCTTTCTTTTGTTGGTTTGTTTATGGTGCCAATGTATGCAATGCTAGAAGACAATTATGGTCGGGATTGAGGAAATTTAAGGTCTTGATTGGTGCGCAACCTTGGGCCATAATGGGGGATTTCAATACCATGCTTTTCCCTCATGATGGTTTTGGTGGGTCCTCTCGTCGTAATGCTGACATGGCGGATTTTTTTGCTTGTATTGAGGATGTTGAAGTCTTCGATCTAAATTACATAGGTGTCCATTACTCATGGAACCAAAAGCCGAATGCTTCTGGGGGTATCATGCGTAAATTGGACAGAATTATGGCTAACTCGGAGTTTACTTCTAAATGCCAGGATATTACTGTTCATTTCTTTCCGGCTGGTCTTTCGGATCACTCTCCGGGTGTCTTATCTTTTAAAGGAGGAACTCGAAAAAGGAGGTATGGTTTTAAATTTGATAATTTCCTGACAGAACATCCGGATTTCTTGCAGATTGTTCAAAAGGAATGGTCTAAGTATATTGAGGGATCCTTTATGTTTCGGGTWACTTCTCAYCTGAAARCTCTTAAGGTCCCTTTTCGTAAGCTGAGGAATTCCTATGGAAATCTTGGGCAGCGTGTTGCTTTTCTGAAAACTGAGTTAGACCGGATCCAGATCGATGTGGATAATGATCCTTCTAATGCTGATTTGGGGAGGGATCTTGGTGATATTCGTCTTTCTTATCAATTGTCTTGTTGGGATGAAGAATGTGCTGCCAAAGTCAAATGGTTAAATGAAGGTGACTCGAATACGAAGTTTTTCCATAGGGTGATTAAAGAACATCATCACTCTAACTCTATCATGTCTGTCTGTAATAGTCGGGGCAATTATGTTTCTGGCGATGATGTCCCTAAAGAATTTGTGGATTATTTTAAGAGTTTCTTTGGTGTTCGGAATGTTTCTACAGACCCGGTCATGGCTAATATTTCTTTTCCAAGGAAGTTAATTTTGTCAGAAGCTCTTGATATGATTCGGCGGGTCACGAATGAAGAAATTAAAAATGCTATGTTTAGCATTGGAAATCATAAAGCCCTAGGCTCTGATGGGTTTACTTCAAAAATTTTCAAGGCTTCATGGGGAATCATTGGCCGTGATGTGGAGATAGCGGTCCATAATTTTTTCTATCGAGGTAATCTCCCGAAAGAACTGAACCATACGCTTATTTGTCTTATTCCTAAATCTGCTAATGCTTCTAAGGTTACGGACTACCGGCCTATAGCGTGTTGTACTGTTCTCTATAAATGCATTAGTAAAGTTATTGCTAATAGAATGAAGGGGTGTCTGGATTCTCTTATTGATAAGTCCCAGTCGGCTTTTATTCCGGGTAGGAGGATAACGGATAATATCCTTATGGCTCATGAACTTGTTTCTGGGTATCAGTCTTTGGCTGGCCCTCCTAGATGCGCGTTTAAAATAGACATTAAAAAAAGCTTATGACACGGTGGATTGGAGATTCCTCATTGTTTTGTTACAGGGGTTGGGATTCCATCCGGTTATGGTTAATTGGATAAGGGAGATGGTTTCATTTTCTCTGGCGATAAATGGCAATTCTTACGGTTTTTTCCAAGGGGGTCGGGGTCTTAGGCAAGGGGATCCTTTATCCCCTTATCTGTTCACTATTGTCATGGAGGGCTTCTCTATGATTCTTCGGCAATGTATTCAAGAGGCTTCTGATTTTGGATATCATCGGGGTTGTGAAGATCTGAATATTACGCATCTTTGCTTTGCGAATGATCTATTTGTTTTTTCTAAAGGCGATGTCCAGTCGGTGGAGGTGCTTAAAAAGGCTCTTTGTCTTTTTCATCAACGATTGGGGTTAGAACCTAGCCTTGAAAAGAGTGAGGTCTTCTTTGGGAATGTGTCTTCTAACATTAAGGAGACCATTCTTGAGTGTCTCCCGTTCAAGCAAGGTATGTTTCCTGTTCGTTACTTGGGTGTCCCTTTATCTCAAG
>NW_020201067.1:24366-27164 GCF_001531365.2 Cynara cardunculus var. scolymus | reverse complement strand
TTCCTGTTCGTTACTTGGGTGTCCCTTTATCTCAAGCTAGGTTGAAGATTGTTGATTATGGTCCTTTGATAGCTAGGGTTAAAGGTCGTATTTTTAATTGGAAGTCTAAGTTCCTTTCTTTTGGGGGACGAAGACAACTCATTATTTCGGTCCTTCAATCTATTCAGCTTCATTGGATGTCTGTGTTCTTATTTTCGTCTGGGATTGCCCATGATCTTGAATCTATTTTCCGGAAATTCCTTTGGGCTCCAAGGGAGGATCCGCGAGGTAGGTGCAGGTTATCTTGGGATGTGGTGTGTAGGCCCATTAAGTCAGGCCCATTGTCAGGTTTTTGGTCATAAAATTTATTCTTGTGTTAAAGCTCCTAGTATGAATAAAGGTAAGCAAGTTGATGGGAGGAAAGATGTAGATGGTTTTATCAGAGTAGAGAAAAAGCATTGGCGACCGAAAATTGGAAATAAGGCCAAAGGTAAAGAACTTGAGATCGTCACAAATCTTGTTCGTCCGGTGGATGTGAGAGCAAGCACCTTGAATACGGATCAGTTAGAAATAAGGAATACTGGGACTAATGACGTTGCTACAACAAGTGCGATTATGAAGAATACTGCAAAGGACATAGGTAATGTTGGTTCTAGGTCTTCTTCTTCTCAATCTATAAACTCTTCGTCCCATTCTTGGCCTACTCCCACCCCTCTTATTGATTCTGTGGTCAAAAACTTTCGGATGCCAAGAAGGGGTGTTTTGTTAGATCCTGTGGTAGCTCCCAATAAATATGGAGTTCTGGAGCAGTTAGATGAGGAGGAAAATCTAGTTGATCACCAAGTGCTCATGGATAAAGATTCTGTTGAGAACACTTTGAATATGTACAGGAGGGAGCAAGGGTTTGACCAAACCTCTTCATCATGCTAAAATTTGCAACTTGGAATATTCGGGGACTCAATTCTCCGATAAAGCAAAATGAGGTAAAAACTTTTCTTCATTGTAATGATCTTAGTTTGTGTGCAATTATTGAGTCTCATGTGTCTAAGGACTCTCTTGAAAGTGTGTGTGCAAAGCTTTTTGGTCGGTGGGCTTGGATTTCTAATCAAACTGTGTGTGTTGGGTACTCGTATCATCCTTGCTTGGAATTCCCGTATTTTAGATGTAATGGCTATGGAGGTTCAGAATCAATTCGTGAACTGTAAAGTTTTTTTAAGAGGTGGTCAAGATGCTTTCTTTCCGTCTTTGGTCTATGCTGCAAATGCATGCAATCATCGAAGAGAATTGTGGTCGGGGTTAAGGAAATTTAAAGTCTTGATTGGTTCCCATCCTTGGATAGTAATGGGTGATTTCAACTCCATGTTATTTCCTCATGATGGGTTTGGAGGGTCTTCCCGCCGTAATATTGATATGTCTGATTTTTTTGCGTGTGTGGAGGATGTAGAAATTTTTGATCTGCAGTATACTGGTGTTCATTTCTCTTGGAATCAAAAGCCGAATTCTGAAGGGGGTACCATGCGAAAACTTGATAGGGCTATGGCTAATGCAGAATTCACTTCTAAATTTAATGATGCCACTGTTCATTTCCATCCTGCTGGACTTTCGGATCATTCACCGGTGGTTCTTTCTTTTAAAGGAGGTTTACGGAAATCGAGGTATGGGTTTAAATTTTATAATTTTATGGCTGAGCACCCGGATTTCTTGAAAATTATTAAGGAGGAATGGTCTAATTATGTTGAGGGGACTTTTATGTTTAAGGTAACTTCTCATTTAAAAGCTCTTAAGGTCCCACTTCGTAGGCTTCGTAATACTTTTGGTAATCTTGGAAAGAGGGCTTCTTTTCTAAAAATCGAGTTAGACCGTGTTCAACTGGATTTTGACAAAAATCCCTGTAATGCTGAGTTGGGTGAAGAACTTGGTCATCTTCGTATTGCTTACCAAAATGCTTGTTGGGATGAGGAATGTGCAGCTAAGCAACGGGCAAAAGTTACTGAAAGGGGAAGAGTTTCCCCAGGCAATTTTATAAAGACAGAAAAAACGTCACCAATACAAAGCAATCAGCAAGAGAAACTACGGCAACTTTGACTTACAAACCAAGTCATCAGCAAAACACAAATGAGTCAGTTTAATATCCGTGCATCCTTGATGATAGGAAAAATTAGCCATTTCCTCAATACACTTCGAAAGAAGCATCGAGAGACCCTCCATAACCACAGTGAACAGATAAGGGGAGAGAGGATCGCCTTGTCGAAGGCCCCTTTTACCATGAAAAAAACCCTCCGCTGTCCATTAACACAAATGGAATAAGAGGGCGTCGTGATCAGAGTCTTTATCCAATTGATCATAACTGGGTGAAAACCCATTCCCGTAAGCATCTCTAACAGAAAGTTCCATTCAACAGTGTCATAGGCCTTACGAATATCAATCTTAAAAGCGCATCTAGGTTCACCTTCCATTTTCTGATACCCAGCAACTAGTTCATGAGCCATTAAGATGTTATCAGTGATTTGGCGTCCAGGTATGAACGCAGATTGAGCCTTACTTACAAGAACATCCAGCGAACCTTTCATCCGTTCAGCAATAATCTTACTTATACACTTCAACAACACATTGCAACAAGCAATAGGCCGAAATTCAGTAACACAAGTGGCATTAGGGACCTTCGGCACAAGACATAAGAGGGTATGATTCAGCTCATACTCCAATTTTCCAGAGTAGAAAAAATTATGTAATCCAATAAGCACATCCCTTCCAACCACATTCCAGGCTGACTTAAAGAATTTAGAAGAAAATCCGTCAGGGCCAGGAGCTTTATCATT
>NW_020201067.1:21870-24286 GCF_001531365.2 Cynara cardunculus var. scolymus | reverse complement strand
CCCTTCATTTAGCCAAGATATTTTCGCCTTTTGTCGAGCCAATTCCACCTGATGACTCCTAGCTTCTTGATAAGCTAATAAGAGATGAGCGATGTCCTCCTTTAGCAAATCATTAAACGGATCAAGATCACAAGCCAACTGCGCAATATCAAGCTCAGTCTTTAGTTGTGCAACCCTTTTATCTAAACAACCATACGAATTGCGGAGACGACGACAAACCACCTTAAGATCTTTTAAAAAGTTAAGTGGTTGAATGAGGAGGATTTGAATACTAAATATTTCCATCATGTGATTAAAGAACGGCATCATTCCAATTCCATTCAATCGGTCTGCAGTAGTACTGGTGAGTTTGTTCATGGTGATGATGTTCCTAATATTTTTGTTGACTATTTTCGAGATTTTCTTGGCCTTAGGTATGAGTCTCCTGACCCGATTATGCCTGAGGACTTATTTACGTGAAAGCTTTCTCTCTTGGATGCTAATCATATGATTCGGCCGATTCTTTCTGAAGAAATAAAAAATGCTATGTTTAGTATTGGTAATCATAAAGCTCCTGGGTCGGATGGGTTTTCTTCGCGGTTTTTCAAAGCTCCTTGGGATGTTGTTGGGCGAGATGTGGAGATTGCAATTCACAATTTCTTTTATCGAGGTAACCTCCCGAAGGAATTGAATCATACGCTTATCTGTCTTATTCCTAAAACTGTTAATGCTTCTAAGGTTACTGATTATCGACCTATAGCTTGCTGCAATGTACTTTATAAATGCATTAGTAAAGTCATTGTAAACAGAATGAAGGATTATTTGGATTCTCTAATAGAGAATGCCTAATCGGCCTTTATACCGGGTAGGAAGATTTCGGATAATATTCTTATGGCTCATGAGCTTGTTTCTGGGTATCAGACTTCGGTTGGTCCCCCTCGCTGTGCTCTCAAGATTGATATTAAAAAAGCCTATGATATGGTAGATTGGAGGTTTCTCATTATTATGATGCAGGGCTTGGGGTTTCACCCGGTTATGATTAAGTGGATTAGGGAAATGGTGTCCACTACTTCCTACTCGCTTGCGATTAGTGGTGAATCTTTTGGGTTTTTTCATGGTGGACGGGGTCTTAGGCAAGGTGATCCGTTATCTCCATATTTATTCACGATTATTATGGACGGATTTTCTATGCTCCTTAAGACTTGTATCAGGGAGGCTTCTGATTTTGAGTACCATTGCGGTTGTGAGGAGCTGGATATCACTCATCTATGTTTTGCTGATGATTTATTTGTTTTTACTAAAGGTGATGTTCATTCGGTGGAGGTGCTTAAAAAAGCTCTTTCTCTCTTTCAACAATGTTCAGGTTTGGAACCAAGCCTTGAAAAGAGTGAAATTTATTTTGGTAATGTGCCCCATTCTATTAGAGAGGCCATTCTGGTCTGCCTTCCATTTAAGCTTGGCTCTTTTCCGGTTCGTTATCTGGGAGTGCCATTATCTCATGCTCGTTTGAAAATTAGTGACTATAGACCTTTGCTTGCTAAGGTTAAAGGTCGTATTTTTAATTGGAAGGCTAAGTTTCTCTCGTTCGGAGGACGTAGGCAACTTATTATAGCGGTATTACAATCGCTTCAATTGCATTGGCTATCTGTTTTCCTATTTTTGTCGGGTGTAATTCATGATACTGAATCGATCTTTCGGAAATTTTTATGAGCACCAAGGGATGATCCTCGTGGGCGGTGTCGTTTATCGTGGGATGTGGTGTGTCGTCCTCTAGAATCGGGGGGTCTTGGTATTAAACGGTTGGCGATTTGGAACAGGGCTTTACTTGCTAAACATGTTTGGGATATTGTTCGTCATCATAATTCTTTGTGGGTTCGATGGATTTATAGTCATAATCTTAGAACCAATCACTTCTGGTTGGTGCGGAAAAATTCTAATTGGTCGTGTGTTTTCCGTAAACTATTAGACATAAGACTTCATGTGCGACAGTACTTTGTGCCTCAAATTGGTGATGGTACGGATACTAATGCTTGGGAAGATTATTGGCTTCCTTGTGGTCCTCTTTCGGCTTTTATGACTTATCGGTTCATCTATTCTTGTGGTCTTTCTCCTGCTACTACGGTTCGTGAGCTTGTCATGCATTTGAATGGAGTTTGGCCTGATGAATGGTGTGCCAGGTTTGATGTGCTTAATTCTTCTCCTTTGCCTTTATTAAATGATTCGCTTCGGGATCATGTTCTTTGGGGGGATGATTTTAATTCTTGTTCGAGATTTGAAGTTAGAAATGCTTGGGCATCGTTGGATGGTTCTTATCCGGTTGTACCTTGGTATAAATCGGTGTGGTTTTCTGGTCATATTCCTAAACCTGCTTTTTGTTTATGGCTTGCATGCCAGAGGCGTCTTCCTACTCAAGACCGTTTACTTTGGAAGGATGAAC
>NW_020201067.1:18627-21310 GCF_001531365.2 Cynara cardunculus var. scolymus | reverse complement strand
ATTAGGCGTGTTGCCACCTGGAATAGGGCTTTACTTGCGAAACATGTTTGGGATATTCTTAGACATCGTGATTCTTTGTGGGTACAATGGGTGTATTGTCATATTCTTCGKTCTTCTCATTTCTGGCTGGTTCGGAAGAGCTCCAATTGGTCTTGGATTTTCCGTAAGTTGTTGGACCTTCGAGCTCATTTGCGACGTTTTCTTTTCTCCAAGATTGGTAATGGTCGGGATACAAATGCTTGGGAGGACTCTTGGCTGGCWTGTGGACATCTTTCGGCCTTCTTATCCTATCGGTTTATACATTCTTGTGGGTTCTCGACTGGCACATCGGTTAGAGAATTACTTATTAGTATCGATGGGGTATGGCCGGAAGAGTGGTGTAACAGGATTWCTACGCTCCGTTCTTATACTGTCCCATCKTTAAATGATGYTGTTTGTGATKAAGTTCTGTGGRGGGCTGACTGCACTTCTCGGTCTCTGTTTTCGGTTAGTACTGCTTGGGAATCTTTAGATGGGACTCATCCGATTGTACCGTGGTATAAATCGGTATGGTTCTCGGGTCATATTCCTAAGCATGCTTTCTGTTTATRGCTTGCTTGTCAGAGACGTCTCCCTACTCAAGACCGCCTAATTTGGAAGGATGAACCCCCGGATTTGAAGTGTTCGTTATGTGGTAATTGTATTGATAGCCATGCTCACTTATTCTTCCAATGTGTTTTTGCTCGGGAGGTTTGGGAAAGTATGTTGCTTCTTGTGGACTTGAGGACTATGCCGTCGTCTTGGGATCAAATTGTGGWTTTTMTTTYGGATCGTGCTMGTCRACCTAAGCRTTTAAAGCAGAGGCTAATGGTTGCAKCTTCTGTTTATTATATTTGGYAAGAAAGAAATAGAAGACTTTTTTCTGAAGTTAGCCGCACAACTGTGCAACTCATCACAATTATCAATAATACGATTTCTATGCGTGCGGCTTGGGTGGATAGAAGACGGGCGCCTGGTGTTGCTGTGCTATGATGGTTTTTTGGTGGTTWTGTGGAGCTTGTATGACTGCTAAGCTCCTTTTCTTTATCTTTTGTTGTTTGGTTGGCTCTGTTGGGCTCTGTTCCTTTTGGCTTTTGGTGGCTTGGTATACTTTGGTGGTAAGGTCTTTTGGTTTTCTTGTTGGTTAGGTGGTGGTCATTCGGTTTTGTCATTGCTGTAATCCCCTTTTTTTATTATTTATAAAATTGTCTGGTTTCCGTTCAAAAAAAAAGGCCTGATCAAACTAAATATGAACAAATTAGTGTCATTTTGTGTCAATTAGACTCCTTTTGCAGAAATGGGTCTATAAACCCATTAGGGTCTAATCAGATTAGTTGCGACCCATTTAGTGTCATTTTGAACAAATTGACTCGAATAAAAGAAATAGGCCCTGTTATACCCATTAAGGTCCAAATGGACCCATTACGGATCCTTCAGAATCATTCTAACTCAAGTAGTCACATTAACATCTAGTTAGACTAAATATGACTAAACAAGGCGATCCTCTCTCCCCTTATCTGTTCACTGTTGTTATGGAGGGTCTCTCGATGCTTCTTTCGAAGTGTATAGAGCAAGTGGTTAACTTTTCGTATCATCAAGGTTGTGCGGATATTAAATTGACTCATTTGTGCTTTGCTGATGACTTGTTTATCTTTTCTAAAGGGGACATTATTTCGGTGGAGGTTATTAAACGTGGTTTACAATTGTTTGAAGAACGATCGGGCTTATCGCCAAGTCTGGAGAATAGTGAGGTGTTCTTCGGGAATGTGTCAATGGAGGATCAGAGCCGTATTCGTGACAGTTTATCTTTTCAGCCAGGGGTTTTCCCTATTCGTTACTTAGGCGTTCCTCTTTCTCCGGTTCATCTGAAGGTACGTGATTTTAATCCCCTTGTGTTAAAGATTAAATCTCGTTTGTTAAATTGGAAGAACAAATTCCTCTCTTATGGAGGGCATCGTCAACTAATTATCTCAGTTCTCCAATCTATGCAAACGTTTTGGATGTCGGTATTCCTTGTACCGGCAGCCACGATTCATGAAATTGAGAAGCTTTTTCGTAATTTTTTATGGAGTAAAGCGGAGGGACAGAGGGGTTAATGTCGTGTTGCTTGGGATTCTATTTGCTTGCCTGTTCAGAGTGGGGGCCTTGGTTTGAAAAGACTTGCGACCTGGAATAGGTGTCTCCTTTTCAAACATATTTGGGATACTTTAAGGGAAAGAAATACGATGTGGGTCTCTTGGATTCACTCTCACTGTGTTCGGGGCCGTAACTTTTGGGTTATCAAGAAGAGGAATGAGTGGTCATGGATCCTACGGAGTCTTTTAGACTTAAGACCTCATTGCCGACGMTTCTTTATCTATGATGTGGGTAATGGCTTATTGACGCATGCTTGGGAAGATACATGGAGCGCGTTGGGACCACTTATTCATTCTTTGTCTTATASATTTATCAATGGGCAGGGTTTCCACAATAATTCTACGGTATATGATGTAATGCACAGGTTTGGTTCTAACYGGYCGGAGGATTSGATTCAACGTTWTCCTCAACTGCAAAATGTCCTTATTCCATCTCCCAATCAAGTGGAGGATAAAGTTCGATGGCTTGATAATAAAGGTGCTCGGGGTGATTTTCAGGTAAAAGTGGCTTGGAAGACTATACAAGAGGT
>NW_020201067.1:14837-16237 GCF_001531365.2 Cynara cardunculus var. scolymus | reverse complement strand
AAATCCATAAAGGCTGCAGGTGCATTAGTTAAGCCGAATGGCATAACTAAGAATTCGTGATGCCCGTACCTTATCCTGAATGCTGTTATGGCAACATCTTCTTCCCTGACTTTAAGCTGATGATATCCTGACCTCAAATCGATTTTGGAGAAGTAACTTGCTCCCACCAGTTACTACATCCGGTGATGCTTCTGCCTCGTTCTTAGTCATCTGGAAGGATCATCCCCGCGCCCCTCCTTGCCCTCCTCTGTTTACGGTAGGCCTTCCCCGAGTACCCGACGCATTACTCCCCATTGTTAACTGCGGAGTTCTTAACAATGGACAATTTGGTCGAATATGATCCGGAGAATTGCAATTAAAACACCTTCGGTTAGCTGGGCAATTTTTGGATAAATGACCTGCCTCACCGCACTTATAACATTTCCTTGGGTCCATCTTGCATTCTCCCTGATGAACCTATCGGCATTATGAGCAGACTTTTTCACTGATTTTCTGTTCAGATCTGTTATCATATCTAACAGTTTTCGGCCCTCGAAAAGATGAAGGTCCCTCCCATTTTCTTTTCTCCACAATATTTCCTTCCGATTGTCTATTCTTATTTTGTTCAGTCACCTCAGCTGCATCTACTGTTAGTGGAAAGGTAATTAGGGTTCATAGCAATAACAAACTCTCTGATTGAGGGTTTCAGACCCCAAATAACTTCAGAAAGTCTTCCTCCATTTGTCTTAATGCTGTTTTAGGACAAAATTGATTTTTAAATCTATCCACAAATTCTACCCAGGACAGAGTTTGTAAAACATCCGTTCTGGTAGACGATTCAACTTCCCACCAAAATAAAGCATTTGATTTTAATACAGAAACAACAAATCGAACTTTATCTGTTTCCGGACACCGAATGGTGTTGAACACAGATTCCATCTCCTTAATCCAGCACATAGCTTTCACTGGATCTCTCTCCCCAGAAAAGGTTGGTATTTTGCATGCTAAAAACATCTTAATATCTCCTTTATTCAGAGTGATTGGAGCAGAGGGATAAACTTCTACTCTTTCTGTTTCCACTCTAGCCGGTATTCCCATAATAGATGTCAGAGTTTCCCGTAATTTCCCCATTTCCTCTGCCAACATATCTCTGGTTATATATTCTGGGTGTGGCACCGACCTTTCCTGAACATTCCCAGAGTGGGATTCCACATGTTCAGAATGTATCCCAGTCCGACCCCTTCCCTGAGATTGAATTTATTCTCTGCCTCGTCCTCTTACTCTTCCTCGACCTCTATTTTCGGATGTACTAGTAGATAGATTTACAGGTGATTCTCCTCTTTCCTCAGATTCTGGACGAGTCATTCTTTCAGATCTTCTAGTTCGGCTAGACATCTGCAAAGTTTAGTGTTAATAATCAC
>NW_020201067.1:3612-14742 GCF_001531365.2 Cynara cardunculus var. scolymus | reverse complement strand
TGGCCATATGTAATTAAAATTTACCTTACACACTGTTCTTTTAACCCATCATATTTATCTCCAATGGTGCTAACTATGTCCGGGACCCTTAACATGCAATAAAACAGTTTAAGTCTAGGTATCATGCTGTTAAATACCTAAATCTCTTAAACTCGGGCTCTGATACCATTCTGTAACGCCCCAACCCACATATTGCATGTAACACATATTTCATACAAAAGAAATACATGATATCATTCCATTCAGGTCCCTTAGTACAAGAATCTAACATGACCAGATACAATGTCTAAAAATTCAAAATACATTTCTTGTACTAATCAATCAAAACAGTTGCAATATTTTTGGTCACAAAAAGTCGACCTGTGTAAAAGCCGCTTGTCACAATAAAGGGAAGCATGTTGATGTGTGGAAAGACTCCGAAGGGTTTATTAGAGTGGAGAAAAAATATTGGCGCGCCAAATCTGGAGGTAAGCCCAATCTCCATGGTACCCGGCAGGTTATTGAGAGTGGCAAGTCTGGCCCTCTTGCATCGTCCTTGGTAGCGAATAATTCACAACATGAACAGGAAAAGGAAAGGATTATGGGCGCCTCGGGTGGTGAACCGGTTGTTCAACAAGGTAAAATTGTGCGGAATGTTTCTGGTGATTTTGGTTTAAATGTTGTTTCCGTGGCCTCTTCCTCCCATTCTTACCAATCTTCTCACCCTATGGCTACTTCTACTCCACTCCTTTCTTCTGTGATAAAAAACTTTCGTTTGCCTCGAAGGGGGGTTATGAAAGACCCTGTGGAAGCTTCCAACAGATTTGGCGTTCTTGAGCAATTAGGGGGAGAGGGTACTCAAGCGGACTCTCAGGTTGGTGCTGGAAAAGATCATGTTGTTCGAATTGTGGATGAGGACAATAGGGGCCAAGGGGATGTTCCAACCTCTTCATCATGTTGAACTTTTCTTCGTGGAATATCTGGGGGCTCAACTCTCCGGTTAAGCAAAAAGAGGTGAGAAATTTTATTCATTGTAATGATTTGTGTTTGTGTGCCATTGTAGAATCACATGTTTCTAAGGATTCCCTAGAAAGTGTTTGCCCAAATTTGTTTGGTCAATCGGATCCACAAGCTTTAGATGTTGTGGCCTTGGAAGCCCATAGTCAATTCCGAAATTGTAAGGTATTTTTAAGGGGTGGCCAAGATTATATTTTCCTTTCTCTGGTCTATGGGGCTAATGTTTGTAATGCCAGAAGAGATTTATGGTCAGGATTGAGGAAATTTAAAGTTCTGATTGGTACTCATCTGTGGGTTGTAATGGGGGATTTCAATACCATGTTATTTCCCCATGATGGGTTTGGTGGGTCTTCTCGTCGTAATGCGGATATGTCTAACTTTTTTACGTGCGTTGAGGATGTTGAAATTTTTGACCTACATTACTCTGGTGTCCATTTCACTTGGAACCAAAAGCTGAACGCTAAAGGGGGTATCTTGCGCAAACTCGATAGGGCTATGGCTAATTCAGATTTTATTTCTGAAATCCATGATGCCAGAGTTCAGTTTCATCCTTCGGGCCTTTCGGACCATTCGCTGGTTGTCTTATCTTTCAAAGGTGGCACTCGGAAAAAGAGGTATGGCTTCAAATTCGACAGTTTCATGACTGACCACCCTGCTTTTTTACAAGTTGTTAAGGACGAATGGGCTAAAAATATTGAGGGCACCTTTATGTTTCGAGTGACTTCTCACTTGAAGGCTCTCAAGACTCCGCTTCGTAAACTTCAAAATTCGTATGGTAACCTTGCAAAATGTGTCTTTTTTTTGAAGACTGAATTGGATCGTATTCAGTTGGATGTAGATAAAGACCCTTCTAATGACGAGTTGGGACTTGAAGTTGGCCATATCCGTATTGCGTATCAGAATGCTTGTTGGGACGAAGAATGTGCTACTAAGCAAGGGGCTAAAATTAAATGGTTAAATGATGGTGATATGAATACCAAATTCTTCCATAAGGTGATCAAAGAGAGGCATCACACCAACTCCATTCATTCGGTCTGTATTGGTGGTGGTGATTACTTCTATGGTGAAGATGTCCTGATAGTGTTCGTTGATCATTTTAAAGATTTTTTGGGTATGAGGTATGTCTCCCCCGATCCGTCTATGCCTGATGATGTCTTCATGAGAAAGCTCTCTTTATCGCAAGCTAACCACATGATCCGGCCGATTCTAAATGACGAAATTAAAAATGCTATGCTATTATAAAGCTCCTGGATCTGATGGTTTTTCTTCCAAGTTTTTCAAAGCTGCGTGGGATATTGTTGGCCGTGATGTGGAGCTTGCTATCCACAATTTCTTTTATCGAGGTAACCTCCCGAAGAATTTGAATCATACTCTTATCTGTCTTCTCCCTAAATCTGTTAATGCATCTCGGGTTACGGATTACCGGCCCATAGCTTGCTGTACAATGCTTTACAAATGCATTAGTAAAGTCATTGTTAACAGAATGAAGGGATCTTTGGATTCCTTAATTGATAAAGCCCAATCAGCGTTTATCCCGGGTAGGAGGATCACGGATAATATTCTTATGGCACATGAGCTTGTTTCTGGGTACCAGACGTCGTCGGAACCACCTAGGTGTGCGTTCAAAATTGATATAAAAAAAGCTTATGATACTGTGGACTGGCGTTTCCTCATTGTTATGCTTCAAGGTTTAGGATTCCATCCGGTTCTAGTCAAGTGGATAAGGGAGATGGTGTCTACCGCCTCCTACTCACTTGCGATCAATGGTAATTCCTATGGGTTTTTTCATGGACGGAGGGGTCTTAGGCAAGGGCATCCTTTATCCCCTTATCTATTCATGTTGTGATGGAAGGGTTTTCTATGCTCCTTAAGCATTACATTCGGGAAGCTGCTGATTTTGGTTACCATCGGGGTTGTGAAGAGCTGCATTTCACACATCTTTATTTCGCTGATGGTTTGTTTGTTTTTACTAAAGGGGATGTTCTTTCAGTGGAACTGCTCAAAAAGGCACTCTTTCTTTTTCAGAGTCGTTCGGGGTTAGCACCAAGCCTTGAAAAAAGCGAAAGTTACTTTGGTAATGTTCCTCCTAACATTAAGGAGGCCATTCTAGAGTGTCTTCCTTTCAAGCTTGGTTCGTTTCCTGTCCGATACTTGGGGGTCCCTTTATCTCAGGCTCGGTTGAAGCTATGTGATTATGCTCCGTTAATTGCTATGGTGAAGGGTCGCATTCTTAATTGGAAGTCCAAGTTTCTGTCGTTTGGAGGGGGGCAACGTCAACTTATCGTATCGGTCCTGCAATCCCTCCAACTTCATTGGATGTCGGTGTTCTTATTCCCGTCTGCGGGAATCCATGATCTTGAATCTATTTTTAGGAATTTCCTTTGGGCTCTAAGGGATGATCCTYGCGGTAGATGTAGATTATCTTGGGATATGGTCTGTCGACCTCTTGCTTCTGGAGGCCTTGGGATTAAGCGATTGTCCACTTGGAATAGAGCTTTACTTGCTAAACATGTGTGGGATATTGTGAGGCATCGGGATTCTTTGTGGGTTTGTTGGGTGTATAGTCATAATCTTCGCTCCTCTCCCTTCTGGCTGGTTAGCAAAAACTCAAATTGGTCGTGGATCTTTCGCAAGCTGTTGGACTTACGTACTCAATTGCGAAGATTTTTGTTTTCCTAGGTTAGTGATGGTCGGGATACAAATGCTTGGGAGGATAGTTGGCTATCCTGTGGTCATCTTTCGGCTTTTATCTCTTATCGGTTTGTCTATTCAAGTGGGTTCTCTACTTTTACGACAGTTCGTGATCTTTTAATGAGTTGGGATGGTATTTGGCCGGATGATTGGAGTAGTAGGTTTGCTGAGCTGCATACTTCTCCATTACCTTCGTTGATTGATTCAGTTCGTGATAGAGTTCTTTGGGGGGAAGATCTCACTTCTGCTTCAGACTTCACGGTGAGTAATGCTTGGGCTGTTTTAGAGAGATCTCTCCCGGTCGTTCCTTGGCACAAAGCGGTTTTGTTCTATGGCCATATCCCTAAACATGCATTCTGTTTGTGGCTTGCTTGTCAGAGGCGTCTTCCTACACAAGATCGTATGCTTTGGAAGGATGAACCACCGGATCTGGTTTGCTGTAATATTCATGTTTCATAATTTTTGGTTTTAGATTTAGAAATTTGTATATATATATTAGATGTGTGTGTGTGTGTGCGTGTGAGTAATTGTTTTAATATTTAAGTGGATGGCGGTTTATGCACTTGCTATAAATAGCAAGTGCATATAATATTTAAAGACTTACTAAGATTCTGGAGTACAAGTCTTTTGAGAGAGTGCAGACTGGTTCAAATCCATTCAACATCTTTTGGTAAAGTGAGTGTATATTGCTTTAAAGTATTGGTTATTACATCTTTTACTGTTAGAATCTGCTATTTATGAACTGCTTTTCATAAATATTTAATTAAGTGTTAAACCGGACAAAGAGCGTGCGGAGTCCTCATTAAACCGGTCAAGAGGTGACCGGATCTCATCTAAATCGGTCAAAGGTTGGGCGATGTATTGACCAGATTGTTTTAAATCGGTCAAAGGTTGGGTGATGTATTGACCAAATTGTTTTAAATCGGTCAAAGGTTGGGCGATGTATTGTCCAGATTGCTTTAAATCGATTAAGTTGTGAGCGAGGTATTGTCCGCACTTCATATCCGGACAAAGATATTAACTTAATTCTAAGTGTTAACCGGACAAAACTTATACGAGGTGTTGTCCGAATTGCTGACCGAAGATGATGGATACTCTTGATAATCTAAGTGTTTGTCCGGATTACATATCTGGACAAGGTTGACCGGACTTCAAATCCGGTTAATGTGTTGAAATGTTTTTGAAATGTTTTGAGATGTAATGGCGGTGTAACCGCGAGAGAGATGTAACGGCGGTGTAACCGCGAGAGAGAAATGTAATGGCGGTGTAACCGCGAGAGAGATATAATGGCGGTATAACCGCGAGAGACATAAATAAGTTTATGTATCAGAACAGGTTTGATTCTAAACTGATTGTTTGGAAAGTATGTTGTTTGTTGAGATTTATATACTCACTAGACCTTTTTGGTCTAACGCTCAGCTGTTGGACTAACCTGTTTTGCAGGTCATCATACCTCGCAAGATAAAGGCAAGGGAAAAGTTTAGAATGAATGACATTTAGTTATTCAAAATGTATTTTAAGAAAGTTTTTGTTTATCTGTATTTTGTAAACAATGTTACATTTGGTGTTATAAGTATGATGATGTGAATTATCTGTATATGGAATATGTGGGTTGTTTCAGTTGGTATCAAAGCCTTAGTTTAAGGATCTGGGTATTTGCGAAATACTTAGACTTAAACTAGAGGTCTGGAAAGTTATGATAATAGGTTTCACTGGGTCTATGAACTTGGGAAATATGTTATAGCTGAACCTATTATGAGAAAGATAGATTATATAAGATTGATATAATCTGAGTTATGGATAGACTTGAGGATGAATGTGTTTTTATGTTTTGATTATGAAAATAATCATGTGTGTTTAAATGTGACAGAAAGAGTTATATACTGAGAAATGGCAGATAATCTCAATCAATCAGAAAGGACCTCTACTGGATATGGAAGAGGTCAGGGAAGAAGAAATGTAACCCAAGGAGAGGACCTGGAAAATGTAATATAAACGCGAAGTCGTAGCAGGGGTCGAGGAAGAGGTAGAGATACTAGACAAGAACAAGAACTGTCAGCTCAAGAAAGTTCAATGTCTGGTCATGAAAGAGGAAGAGCAAAGAGTGGACACAATGTTCCTGATTGTTATAACCGGGTCTGAGACAACCTGGGTTGAGGTAAATTATACATGTTTATTATTTGGATTATGTGAAATGTGCATATTTAAGTAGAAATGCATGAAGCATTTATGTGAAATATGAACATGATATCATGCAAAGATAGCATGACATATATAATTCATACGTGTATGCATGTTGTATGAAGCATGCATGAGGTGGTGTTTATTGAGTTTAAATATTCGGGTGAAATCATTGTATCTTCATGGTTAAGATATCATGAATTTTATAATGTAAAATCCACCGCCCAAGATTATTTCTATTGGAGGAAGCTTTCACCGCCTTTAAGTTTTTATAACTAAAATAATCTTCACCGCCTTGGTGAGAGTATTTAAAGAAGTAAAAAGATAAGATTTTATCTTATCATTTCAAATTGAAGTCTGTTCAAAAGAGAAAGAAAGGTTGTGGTGAAAAGTGTTCTTGAAGAATCTGTGCTAAGAATAAGCTTTTGCTGTGTGTTTATCTTCAAGAAATCTGTTTGATAAGGAGAGTTTTAAACTACTATTGAGTATAACTGTGAGTTTTAAACTACTGTTGAGTAAAACTGTGAGTTTTAAACTACTGTTGAGTATAACTATGAGTTTTAAACTACTGTTGAGTTTGATATTGGTTTTGAAGTTAAGATGATAAACTGTTTTTAACAGTTTTATGATGTTGTTATCTTGGAATTTGATTTTGATAAACATCAAATAGAGTGGTGTTCTTCAACAGCCTTGAGAAGTTGCTGTTTAAATCTGTTTTTGGAACAGTTTTGAAAAGAATTAAACAGTATCTAGGTTTTAAAACAGTTTGAAAGAGTTTATGGAAAAACAGAGTTTTCAACTGTTTCGAGGAGAACAGATTGTTCTTGAGAACAAAAGGTTTTGAGTATAAACCTATGTTGGAACCATGATATTAATTTGAGGATAATGAATAGGTTCACTCTGACAGGTAACTGAGGTCTGTCTTTGGATGAACTACTTCATATTAATGAGCAGGAGGATATAAGGGTGGAACATCATGTAAAGAAGATAATTTGGAGGGTATATGGTGGGACGGTATCGGCATCGCCTAACTCTTACCATGATAACTATTAGAGTTACAACAGCTTAGAGTTCTCACTTTTTGGTGATTTGAGGATTTAGAGATGTTGTCTTTAGTAGAAATGATGGTAATGATGTGATGGTATTAGAGATAATATAATTGAGTAATAATGCTTTGGGTAAAAGCATTGATTATAAGGGAACATAGTAGCTCTGGTTATACCTTGCAATGACCATAGAAGCTCTGTTTGACTCTCATAATGGAACCAGAGGATGCTGGTTATTTATGAAAAATCTTTTATAAGATTTATTGGTTTGGAAAAATAAGCTTTATATCTTGAGAAGAAAGCTTAGTGATTTGATTCATTGTTTTGAAATGGTTATTCGAAAGAGTTTTTATACTTAGTCTTTTTATGAAAAACATACCAGAGAAGCTCTGGTTGACTTACACGTTGAACCAGAGAGGCTCTGGTTGGTCATGTCTTTGGAACCAGAAGCTCTGGTTAGTACAACCAGAGGCTCTGGTCGAACATGAACTTTTTATAATTGCTCGTTTTATGTAAAAGGCTATCTTATTGATTGTAGGTTTATATGAAGATCGTTTTTGAGAAATTATATGAGTCAAAGGTGCTGGTTAGTATAACCAGAGCTCTGGTCATGAAGACCAGTAGCTCTGAAAGAGAGACCAGAGGAGCTCTGGTCCTGTATTGAAAATTATTCTATGGAGTGAAACCAGCGGCTCTGGTCATGAAGACCAGAAGCTCTGGAAGAGAGACTAGAGGGGCTCTGGTCCTGGTTGTCGAAATATTTTCCAAGTGTTGTTTGAAACCAGAGGTCCGATGGACCGAAGCAATATGTTTTTAATTTTGCTTCATATGTTGAATGATTTGAAAGAAATGTTTTGGTGATCTTCACCCTGCATTACATAAAAGGGAACCTCACTAGACATTCATGTCAAACCCTCATTTTTGTGTTTTTAAATTATGTGTGCAGGTAACGATAATAAGGGAAAGCGTGTTATATGAATTACTTCCCTATATGCTTAGCTGTTTCGGAAGCTTAGATGCTAGGATACCAGATTATGTACTTTTGGAATTTTTGGGTTGTGTATTTTATATTCCAAACTCTTGTATCATAGACCTATGTGAGGAACACATGTATTCTATGTATCAATATATGTGTTATATGCAATATGTGGATTGGGGTGTTACACTGATCCCGGATTTATTACCCAAGAAATGTTGGCAGCAGAGTTGGGAAAATTCCAAGAAAGTTTGGGGAATTTGTTGGGGCGTACAACCCAAAATAATCCAGAAGTGGTAAGAAATTCCAATTATCAGGAGGAAGCCGGAGTTAGTACACCGGTAATTGGTACATCTGTACCCTTTACTTCATCTTCAGTACAAAAAGGAGGAGATATCAAAATGTTTCTTGCTTGTAAACCTCCCAAGTTTTCTGGTGAGCGTGATTCTGTTAAAGCCATGTGTTGGCTTAAGGAGATAGAGTTGAGTCTGCAAATCAGTAAAAGTGCAGAAGAGGACAAAGTCATGTTTGTTGTATCTCATTTGAGATCAAGTGCAATTATACTGGTTGTCCTGTCCAGTTCAGATCCGAACATTTTGAAGACCATGTTGTRGGAWGAATTTATGGTTAAGTTTAAAATGCAGTATTGTCCTGAAGCTGCAGTACGAAAGTTGGAAGATGATTTCCTTCGTCTTGAGCAAGGAAACATGTCAGTCCGCCAATATACAAAAGTTTTTATGGAACAATCTAGGTTTGCTGAAGCCTATATTATATCTGAAACAATAAAGTGAGAAAGTATATCTTGGGGTTGGAGTCGAATCTTCAAAAATATGTTATATCCAGAAATCCGATAACATTTCAAGAGGCAGTTGATGCAGCTGAAATACTAGAACAAGATATTAACCGACAACCACAAGAAAAGGTTGGAGAGAAGATAAAAGGGGAAGCTACAGTAACTGATTTTCGTAGACCGAGGTTTATGAAAAATTTGAATCGGCCAATCTCAAGATTTGCTGATAGGGCATGCACCCGATGTCATAAGATACATCAGGGAAATTGTAATATCGAATCTTGAGTATGTTTTAAATGTCAGGAACCAGGACATATAGCTCGAGATTGTCGAATGATGCGGAGGTGTTTTACTTGTAATTCGCCTCAACATGTAAATGTCGATTGTCCGCCAAGCAAAGGGTCGAGGGTCTGGTTTTGTTGGAGGAAKGGGATCTGGATATTCTGGAGGCCGAGGACCTGGTTATGTGCCAACTGGTCGTGGACAAATAAGACGTGGGGAGTCTGCGAAAGGGATAGCCTTTCAGATGACGAGAGGTGAGGCGGAAGAGCACCCTGAAGTGGTAACAGGTACATTCCTCGTTAATTCAGTATGTGCCAAAGTTTTATTTGATTCGKGTGCAAATCGTTCTTTTGTGTCACCATCATTTGTTAATTATGCACATTTAGAATCTAAAGTATTAAGTGAGGATCTAATTGTGGAAACAGCAAATGATAGTGAAGTTTTGGTTAAGGAAAGAATTGATGAATGTTTTATAAGTATAGAAGGATGTGAGGTGCCTATACAGTTATTTCCTTTGCCTTTAAGGGAATTTGATATAATTATAGGCATGGATTGGTTAKCKGAAAACCAAGCCAACATAGTATGTAATGAAAAGATGATTCATATAGACTTACCTGAAAAAGGAAGAGTTGTGATTTATGGAGATCGGCGGGATAGTTACTCTAGCCTAATTTCAATTCTAAAGGCTAGGAAGTGTGTACAAAAGGGATGTGTTAGTTTTCTTGCATATGCTATAGATATGAAGAAAGAGAAGGGAAAGATGGAGGATATTCCAGTCGTAAGGCAATTAGAATCTTTAGGGAATGCTCTCTAGGATGATGATGGTCAAAGATAAGATCATGCTTCGTGTTTGATTCTCCTTTCTTCTTCTTTGTTTCCTTGATCGGAGGTAGGGTTTGTCTTTGTTACTTTCGGTGTTTATGTGTTTGGCAGCCGGTTGTGTTTAGGGTTTATTGCTTGATCGATTCCATCTGGTTTCACGTTTCTGGTTGCTTCTCGATTGGGTTGTTTCGTTTGTTTTGTTCGATCGGTTGTGTGAGGTGGTTCTTCTGGTGGTTTTGCGAACTAGGGTTTTGTTTGATGGCTAGGGTTTCTGCATGCTACTGCCTTGTGATTTTTTGTGGCTTATGCGGTTGTTGGCCACTCACTGATTTGCGTTGATCTGTAGTTGTTTTGTGGTATGTTGGTCATTCGGTTTTAACAGTAGCTAGGGTTCCTGCGTGCTGTGTCGTTCGTGATTTTATGTGGTTGTGCTGTCCAATAGGTTTGCTTTGATCTGCTACTATTTTGTTTGGTGATTATCCTGTGGGTTTGCGATCTAGGGTTTTGTCACGGCTAGGGTTTATACCGGTTTTATTTTATGTGGTTGTCGCTTGTTGGCCACGCTTCTGCTTGACGTTGACCTGTTGCTGTTTAGTAGCTTGCTGTTTCTTTCGATATTAACAACGGCTAGGGTCTGAGTGCTGTTGACTGTGACTGCTCGATTATAGTGTTTTTCTGCGGTCTGGTTTGCTTCGGTTTGAGGTGTTTGTGCTTGTGGTTTGCTGCTGGTCTTTGCTGTTTATTTGTGATTGATCTGTTGGCTATCCTGGTGCTCGAATAGTCCTTCTGTGGGCTGTTATTTTTGATCTGGTGCTGCTGTCCAACTGTTTCCTTTGGTCGGGATTCTTTGGTGCTGTAAGGGTCTGATTTTGATCGAGAATACGTTCTGCTTGTCCATTTGGGTTGTGGTTTTCTGGTAGTAGGCCTGCTGCGACTGTTGGTGCTGCTGCTGTTTTCTGTAGCTCTGAGCCGGCTGTCTAGCTACTGTTTTGTTGTGCTAGGTTGTCGTTGCTTCTGCTAGTTATACCGTTCTCAGCAGCTCTATTTCGCTGCTGTTTGTTGGTTCTGGGYTTATTATTTTTTGCTGGTTTATTATTAGTTGCTGTTTTTGGTTTAGTTTTATCTAGTTTTCTTATTTCTTGTGTCAACTGTTTCTGTGGTCTTCGTTGCCTTTATTGAGTTACTCAATAGAATATTCAGCACCTCCTTGTGGGGTCTTCGTTTATTTTAATTGAGAACGCTCTTTAAGGGTTTCAGCACCACGRCTTCTTGACTAGGGATAGGGGGAATTAGGTATTTCTTGTCGTTTGGTTAAAATGTTAGACTTTGCGGATGCAATTTTGGAG
>NW_020201067.1:0-2847 GCF_001531365.2 Cynara cardunculus var. scolymus | reverse complement strand
GATGGTGAAGATGTGATAAAGGTGGTTTTGGAATATGATTGGGTGCCGTCTCAATGTTCGAAATGCAAAGTTTTTGGCCATAATACGAATTCCTGTCTGAAAGGGGGTACTCTAAAACAAAAGGAGATTGTCAAGCCGTTGCATAATGATGGGTTTATAGCGAAAAAGCGTAAACAATGGAAACCAAAACAGAGTTCAGGGTCTAGTAATGGTGCTCAGGCTACTTCTTCCGGTGTTCCTTCTAATTTTCACGAAACAATAGTTGGAGTTGGTACTATAAAGCCGGTTTCTGATGAACCGTCTACATTGGATAAGGAAGTAGTTCAGTCGGTTGATTCTGATCTCTCAATTGGGGAACGTAGGGAACATGATGAAAGTCAATATTGTACGGTAGATGCGGGGAGAACGCCAAGAGGAAGAGATGATGTAGCGAATGTGACTTTTCGGTCAAAGCGGGGACCAGAACTTGTTAAAGGGGTGATTAAAGCGATGAAACCAAGACGTGGTGCAGTTTCTTCTACGTCTACTAGTAATAGATTTTCCCCACTACCTTCTGATGATTCTAGTGATGATGATGATATGGAAATAATTGACACTGAGGGGCACTCTTTGGATTATAGTAAAGGGGCAAAATCCACTTCAATTTCTCAATGATAAAGATCGCAGCGTGGAATATTAGGGGTCTAAATGCGCTAATAAAGCAAAAGGAGGTACGTGATATTATTTATTTAAAGCATCTTTCTTTATGTTGTATCATTGAGTCCAAAGTTGTGCATAGTCATATGGGGGATGTGTGTGGTAAAGTGTTTGGAAATTGGAGTTGGATCTCGAATGGGAGTTTGTGTGATCAAGGGACTCGTATTATTATAGCTTGGGATCCGACAGTGTTGACTGTTCTTATGATTGAGCAGCACCAACAATATGTCCACTGTGAGATTAGGATTTTTGGGCAACTTGATCCTATTTTTATTACTTTTGTCTATGGGTGTAATACGGGTGTGGATAGGCGTGAGCTTTGGCGGGCGTTTGGTGAATTCCATGTGTTTAATCAAAGGAAAGCATGGGTCGCGATGGGTGATTTTAATTCAATGCTTTTTCCCCATGATGGGTTAGGGGGTTCCTCTAGGAGAAATTCTGACATGGAGGAGTTTCATCTCTGTCTGGAAGAGGCGGAATTGTTTGACATTTCGTATCAAGGATGCCAATTTACTTGGATACAGAAACCTTTGGGGGGAGATAGTGTTATGCGCAAACTTGATCGTATCCTGGGAAATTCTGCTTTTATCACTAGATTTKGGGATGCTTCGGTYTTCTTTGAACCGAGGGGGATATCTGATCACTCTCCGGGTATTCTTTCTTTTAAAGTTGGTAGACGTCTTCGCYAGYGGGGCTTTAAGTTTGATAATTTTGTGACATCTCATAAGGATTTCCTTGCTTCTGTGGAGGAGGTGTGGATGAAACCGCAGAGAGGATCTTATATGAAGAGGGTGCTTCGGAAATTGCAAGCTCTGAAGGTGGTTTGTCGGCGTCTCCGAAATTCGTATCGTTGTTTGGATAAAAGGGTAGCTCAGTTAAAGACGGAGCTTGATGTCGCCCAATTGGCTTGTGATCTAGACCCATTTAATGACTTGCTGAAGGAGGACATTGCTCACCTCTTGTTAGCATATCAAAAAGCTAGAAATGATCAAGTGGAAATGGCTCGTCAAAAAGCGAAGATATCTTGGCTCAGCGAAGGGGATGGCAACTCTAAATTCTTTTTTCWTGCTATGAAAGAAAAGCACAATCGGAGCCATATTGCTACTATCAGGGATTCTTCTGGTACAGTTTATGATCATCAGGAGGTATCCACAGCATTCCTTTCCCATTTTCAAGGTATTCTCGGTACCTCTAATGTCTTGGTTCCTCCCTCTATGGGGGATAGTGTGTTTGGTCATTCTTTATCGTTATCGGATTCTCTACACTTAATCCGTCCTATTTCGGATATGGAGATAAAGGATGCTTTGTTTGCCATTGGGAATGATAAGGCCCCAGGCCCTGATGGGTATTCTTCTAAATTCTTTAAAGCAGCTTGGAATGTGGTTGGTAGGGATGTTCTCACTGGGATACATAATTTTTTCTATTCTGGAACTTTGGAGTATCAGCTGAACCATATTCTTCTTTGTCTTGTGCCAAAGGTTCCTAATGCCTCTTTTGTTACTGATTATCGGCCAATTGCATGTTGTAATGTGTTGTTGAAGTGTATTAGTTATTGCTGACCGGATGAAAGGATCGCTGGATGTTCTTATTAGCAAGGCCCAATCTGCGTTCATTCCTGAGCGTCAAATTACTGATAATATCTTAATGGCGCATGAACTGGTTGCTGGATATCAGCGTTCTAATGTGCTTTTAAGATTGATATTCGTAAGTCTTATGACACAGTTGATTGGCAATTTCTTTTAGAGATGCTGAAGGGAATAGGTTTTCATCCAGTCATGATTAACTGGATAAAGACCCTGATCACTTCACCCTCTTATTCTGTTTGTGTTAATGGACAGCCGGAGGGTTTTTTTCATGGTAAACGGGGCCTTCGTCAAGGAGATCCTCTGTCCCCTTATCTGTTTACTATTGTTATGGAGGGTCTTTCGATGCTCCTATCGAAGTGTATTGAGGAGGAGGCAAATTTTTTGTATCATCATGGTTGTGCGGATATTAAGTTGACTCATCTATGCTTTGCTGATGATTTGTTTATTTTCTCAAAGGAGGACATTTGTTCTGTGGAAGTCATCAAACGTGGCCTTCTCTTGTTTGAAGAACGATCGGGTTTGTCGCCAAGTTTGGAAAAAAGTGAGGTGTTTTTCGGGAATGTAG
>NW_020201066.1:83650-84850 GCF_001531365.2 Cynara cardunculus var. scolymus | reverse complement strand
TCATTCTTTAAAAAAAAAAGAACGTGTTTGTGAGATAAGGTGTTCATCAAGAATTGTTGCTTCAAAAGAACTTGAAGATTCTGTGTTAAAGTAAAGTTTTTGCTGTGTGTTTATCATCAAGAAATCTGTTTGATAAGGTGAGTGGTTTTGAAACTAAATTCCTCATATATTTGTGTATCAACTGTTGAGTTTTGATATTGGTTTTGAGGTTAAGATGATTAATTATCTTTAACAGTTTTTATGATGTTATTGTTTTGGAATATGTTTATGGATAAATATGAAACAAAGTTGTGTTCGTCAACAGCCTTTGAGAAGTTGCTGCTCGAATCTATTTTTTGGGATTGTTTTGGAAAAAATTAAACAGTATCTGGGCTTTTAAACAGTTTGAAAGAATTTTACAGAAAAACAGAGTTTTAAACTGTTTTGGGAGAACGAGTTGTTCTTGAGAATAGAAGGTTTTAAGTATAAACCTATGTTGAAACCATGATTTAGTTTGGGAATTTTGAACACGTTCACTCTGACATATATGACTGAGGTCTGTCTTTGGATGAACTACTTCATATGAATTAATGGGAGGATATAAGGGTGGAACATCATAAAAAGAGAATTATTGGGAGGATATAAGGTTGGTCGTTATCTGCATGGCCTAACTCTTATTATGATATCTATTAAAGTTACAACARATTTAATTTCTCATTTCTTGGTGATTTGAGGATTTAGAGATGTTGTCTTTAGTAGAAATGATGGTAATGATGTTATGGGATTGGAGATAATATAGTTCATGACTGTTGGTCGTGAATAAAAATGCTTTAGTGTTCGAAAATGAATATTTCATTCATTATTACATATACTCCCCCTTATGATGAAATGAGAATCATTCCATCATACATAAGATGAATGAAATTTTCCGTGTAAGCCGTCAATTCAAGAAACTGTAAGTAGATCTTTTCAAATCCACTTATTGAATCTTTTCAGATTAAGGGAATGGGAAGGTAACAACCAATTTCAACGTATGAAATTTTTTTTAATCTTTATAAAAAGATTGGCCTGTGAGTACAACAGATATACTCAGTACAACGGATGTACTCTATATATGAGACTTTTTTATGCTCATTTCACCAAGTCTTCCATTCAATCATTGATAGCTAAAAAATACCATATCTATGAATGTTTTGGCAAATTAACATATAAAATGCTAAA
>NW_020201066.1:69210-83235 GCF_001531365.2 Cynara cardunculus var. scolymus | reverse complement strand
CTCACTCAGATATGGTTGTCCTCTTGGGTAGGTCTGTCGGTTTTGACATTCCATAGAGGTATTTCTGATAAGCACTCAGTCCCTCCTAAAATGTTGCGTTATGCACATTTGATCACAATATTATTTCTTTAATGCGCAATGATCAGATAAAAAAATTGATCAATAAAATTTGGCTTTAAGCACAATCAATAAAGAATGATGCGACAATAATTCGATTATTCGGTATGTGAGATAAATGAATGAAGATCTGTAAGAACAAGTTTACAGATTCTGATATTAAAAAAAATGAATGTATATGAATCAGTGTAAAAAAATATCAGAAAAACAAAATTGAAAACAAACGAGTTTATTATCACCGAAAATGAATTTCGTATAAGAGATGTGATAATAACAGTTTGAAGAATAGCTAAAACAGGTATCGGAGTTATGTACGACGAGAAATTACGCAAGTAAAATCTCAAGAAATACCTGTTTAGAAAATGTACTTGTTACCAAAAAAAATATTTTCCAAAACCATTTATTGAACTTTCTAGGAAACTCCCCCTAAAAAGACGATTTGAGTAATGAATCAGTTAAGCTCAAAAGAATAAGAAAATTGAATAAAACATTTTAAGTACGGGTTCTAAACTGGGTGTTTAGAAACCTTGGTTGGAATAAATCACAACTCCCCCTGCATCGGTGTATCACAAAAATGATATTCTGATCAGCACAAGATGGACACACCTGTAAAACCAGATTAAATAGATTTTGGTACCCAAACGAACTTGGGTCCTATATTGTTAGTATTGGGTTGGGGTACGTTGTAACTTCCAAACCATTTATTTCTATAAGATATTTTCTTTTCAGCACTTTTAGATACGTAAAATATCACATAATGCATGAAATGGTATGGTCTAAAAGAAGTAAAAGACTGAAATAATTCATTTACTCTACTCGGAGAACAACAATTTTTACTATTTCCAATATCAAATAATTCATCAACTGAATATCTTGTTACAGAACTATTCAATTTCGAATCATTTAATACGGATTTAGTAAAATTTTTCTTTTTTCAGTTCAGTAGATGATTTGACTTCTTCTTTTACTCTCCAATAAGTCTTTAATTTCAACACATTATCTGAATAAGGAAAAAAAATTATCAGATTTACTAGAATGTCGAACTTTCTTTTTCTTTGTAAGCTTCTTCTGTTTCCTTGGATTCTTTTTCTTTCCAAGGTTTTCTCTGTTGTTAAAGATGTAGTAGGTACAACCAAAGATATGTAGAAGGCTGAGACTAGGATTTCAATCATGGAAAAGTTCATAGGATGTCTATTTGAATCTCTTAATGAATAGCGATCTATTTTGAGTAAAACATACAGTGTTGACAGCATCAGCCTAGAATTGAGTAAGGAGACGAGACTTGTTGAGCATTGATCAAGTGTCTTCAATTACCGTTCGATTTCTTCTTTCAGCGACCCCGTTTTATTTAGGAGTTCTCACAGTTGAAAAGTTGTGTGAGATTCCCTTCTTCTCAAGGAAGTTATCAATGGTATTGTTTTTAAATTCGGTGCAATGATCACTCCTTATTGAGCGTGATGTTAATTTGTTCAGTACCTCTATGTGCTTTATGAACTACATGATTTCTTCAAGTGCATCACTCTTGGATATGAGAACGAATACCCAAGTGTACCTAGAGAACTCATCCACAATGACAAGTGTATATTTCTTTCCAGCTATGGATTGTATGTTGATAGGGCTAAACAATTCCATGTGCAGTAGCTGAACCGAAGAAGTCACTGAAAAGACTTGTTTTGATTTAAAACTAGCCTTTGTATGGTTTCCTTTTTCACATGTTGAGCAAAGAGATTTATTTGCAAAAGAATGCTGAGGAAGGCCAGTCTTGAGTTCTTTTAGAAACAACTCATTCAGTGTCTTGAAGTTAAGATGAGATATTCGTTTGTGCTATAACAAGTTGATGTCTGATGAGTCATTCTCAGTGAAGGGAGAATCCATATTGATGACATACACATTTTCTTGACGAGATCTAATCAATGAAAGATTGTTGTTGATCCTTTATCTCAGATTTGATGATGATCCTTTTGATATATCAAAGTGTACTATCTCGGTATTCAGCTTCAGCGATATCACTAAGTCTGTTCATTGATCACTAAACATGTATTGTAAATCCTTCAGAGATAAGTATTCTTTAGAAAGGCAAAATTCACACCACAGAACCTTCAGTGATATCAGAAATAATCATGAAGACCGAGACAAGCAAGTTCATGATCTCATGTGGTTTTCAGTGATAACAAGCTCGTCTCAACAAGTTTGAAATCTACACAAGATTTAGTGACACTGAAGAAACCTCATTGTTATTCAAGTGTTAGCGATCAGATGAATCTTGTTAAACAAGATTAGTTTTTGTCTTATCCTTCTGCATAGAAAGGACAAACCCATACCTTTCAAAGTAAGTACTGTACGGAGTCACTCTCTTGTCTCCAAGCGTGGTTACCTACTTTGTGAAAGACGTTGTTCACATATGACTAAAGCCTATATGTCTGCAACAAAGGACAAACTCACATGTTAAAGCTTGCTATGTGCTATGTACCCTCTTAATTGCATTTAATGCATTGGGTATAAATATGTGAGAAGCTCTCTCTTCTCAACAAGTTTTAATTCTTTGTCTTCTCTATCTAAAGACTTCCACTCTAACCAGTGAAGAACACAAGACCTTTTTAAACTATTTCTTTTAGTAATTTTTTTTTCTTTTTTGCTATCTGTAACTTGTGTACATCTTTGATTGTTTAGATAAGTTTTGTATCTTGTCTCTTCTGCAAACAATCTATAAAATCATGTATTGATCTTCTTTATCAATATAAGTTTTTTAAAAGTGAAAGTTGTTGTGTTTGTATTCACCCCGCCTTCTACAATCTGTTACCTATAAACGCTCGTAGATCCGGCTGGGACCAACAATTGTCATCTTTGTCAAAGAAAAAACATGTGTTCTTAAGAAATATAACTGTGAAATCTTTAAAACACATTTAACTAATAATGAGAAGATTATGCTTCATTCCTTCAACATATGCAACTCATCTGAACGTGGTTGTTCAGTTGGTTAATATACCAAAACCCTTGGTATATCCTTTTCCATTTCCTCCAAAGGTAACGAAAGGAACTATTTCATCCTAATATTCTGAGAGCATGGTTTTGTCTCCGGTTATATGCCTTGAGCATCCACAATCAAGATATCAAATGCCTTTCACTACCTGCAATAGAAAAGATATTAATTTTGCTTTGGTACCCATTTCTCAGTCCAACAAAGTTAGATGTGGAGGTGTCGTCTTTCTTCATTGAAACTGAAGGCTTAGGTCAGTGGTGGTCTTCACATTTGTTGTTTAAACAAATTTTGTGATTAATTTCACTTTGGTTAATTTTTCAGCCTTAGTTACTTTCTTTACCTTGGATGGCTTACTAGATTTGGTAGCTGAGGGACACTTACTGGCAACATGAGTAGTCTCACTGCAGTGATGACACTTCTTATAGCTGATTGAAGCATTTGGACCAGAAGAGTCAGGGTTAAAAGCCTGAAATAAGAGGGACCAACTCAAAGAATACTTTTTTCAGTAGTTATGGGAGGAATTACTAACATTTTGGATACCTTGGGTGAAAGATTTACTTTCAGTTTTGGATTTGATCTTCAAGAAGATTCAGAAACCGTTATACCAAATGTCGAAGGTTTACAGGCTGAAGGCTTTGAACATGTCTTCTTCAACTTGTGATCTTTCTTGGTTAGAGGAGGAATGCTGACACTGGTCATGCATTTTGAACATGGAGATGTTCCTTCAAGAAGAGACTTAGTAGAAGAAGAGCACTGAGTGGAATAAGTGTTTGGAATAGAAGAGACAAAGGTTCCAAACATAAGCATGGACCTGTCACTGACCCGATCTTCCTAGTCATAAGAATATCCCAGATCACTCTTGATTTTGGCAGGAATCTGAGTGTTGATGATCTCAATGGCCTTTATCGAGGCTTTACACCATCCTCTAATGGTAGCCTTTTCAGCCTTGAGTTCAATAGTTGCTTGCTCTTGCTCAGATATAGATTGCTCGCATTCGATGCTGATTGCTTGGTTTACAATGACTCGATCCTTAAGATTTTCTTCAATTTTCGGTAGCTCTTTGATCTTGGAATGACATTTTCCCAAATGTTCCTGTAAGTCAAGATTTAGCTTTTCAAATTTGGTGTTGCCATTTAGAGCATTGTAAAGGTCCACAGTTAGCATATCTAGCTCAGATAAACTATCACAAGTAGAAGTAGAAGGGTCATTCAGATTACATACCTGAGTAGAGGTTGATGTTGAGGGATCACTTGAGGATTATGTCTTAGATGGTTCATCCTTGGCCATAAGACACATATAGGCCATGTCTTCCTCATCTGAAGATGATTCATCAGATGAATCAACCCAATCACGTTATTCAGTGATAAGTCCTTTTCCCTTTTGCTGGATGTTCTTCATCTTTTTGTACTTCTCTTTCAGTTTGTTAGGTATTTATTTTGATTGTAATAAAGTATAAGGGCTTAAATTGTAAATACTGTCAAGATATAAATAGTTCCCCTCATTTCTCGAATAGGTTAAGGTTTTCATTTTAATCATTTGCTAATCATTAAAGCGCCATACTTTGGCAAAAAGCATTATGTATTCTATCATTTTGAACCAATATACAAGCCGACAAATTTGATCATTGCATTGTCATTGTTTATTTCATTGTTCTTATAATCAATTTAGAATCCGATTTGTTTTCACGATACGGTTTGGATATGATTTGTTTTCACCGATCATGGGCTACAGAGACATCGTGCAAGGAAATCTTACTATCAAGAAGGTGTCTTACGTAGAAGGTCTAGGACACAACCTCTTCAGCATTGGCCAGTTCTATGATAAGAACTTGGAAGTTCATTTTAAGGCCAATTGCTATAGTGTTCGAACAATAGAGGGTGTGGAAATATTAGCTGTTAAATGATGATCAAATCTTTACACGATTGATCTATCTAACATCGAAGTCGACTATGTTGTTTGTCTTCTATTCAAAGCCTCTGTGAAACAAAATTTCTTGTGGCACATACAACTCTCCCACTTGAATTTTGCAAATCTCAACAAGTTAGTGACGGGAGGGTTGGTATAAGGATGACCAGAGCTGAAATTTCAGAAAGAACATCTGTGTGTTGCTTGCGAGATGGGAAAGATGAAGAGAGCTTCACACAAGTCTGTTGCTGAGTACAAAACTTCAAGACCATTGCAACTGCTTCATATGGATCTCTATGGTCCCATGAGGATTCAAAGCACTGATGAGAAGAAATATGTGCTAGTGATGGTGGATGACTACTCACAATACACTTGGATCAAGTTCTTTAGAACCAAGGATGAAGACCCAGAGCTAATCGTATCTTTCATGAAGATTTTACAAGTGAACCTGCAATTGAGCGTGCAATCGATCCGAACTAACAACGGTATTGAATTCAAGAACAGAACCCTAGATGGCTATCTAAAGTTTGTTGGCATCACTCGTACCGTGTCAGCACCCCATACTCCACAACAAAATGGGGGTGGTAGAGAGGAGAAATAGTACACTGGTAGAAGTGATGTGCACCATGCTCGTATACTCAAAGCTACCACTCAACTTCTGGGCGGAAGCGACACTGCATGTTTCACGCAAAATCGCTCCATCGTCGACAAATGGTTTGGTAAAACTCCCTATGTTATAATTAATAACCGATATCAAGTTCTTTCAATAAATTTGGTTGTAGGTGCGTTATTTTAAATGATAAAGTTGATTGTGGAAAGTTAAATTCCAAGGAGGACGAAGCGGTCTTTATCGGATACTCCAAGAAGTATGTAGGATACAGAGTTTACAATAAGAGGAGGAAACAATCAATGAAAGTGTGAACATTTCATTTGACAAATTAGATGATTTGGCTTCTGAACACGTTAATTCAGAACCCGTGCTTTCTAGAGTCCGAGCATCAGATCAACAAAGTCCAAATCTAGGGCCAAACTCAAATGAGACTTTTAACTCAAACTCTCATACTTCTGATTTGGATTTTTTGTTTGAAAACTTATATAATGAATATTTTGGAACATATAAAATTGACGAAATTCTTTCTATTCCAAACAGTGTTTAAGTTGTAAATGTGGAGGAATCAGATTCGCCTTCTGAAGCTTCTACATCAAATGAGCTACCCGAAAAAACTTGGAACACTGAATCGACCAACGATGAAACTCCCCAAGTAGTGGAAGAGACCCTGACGTCATTTAAACAATCTCAAGTCTCTGTCTTTGTCACTTATCCTCCTTAAGTAAACCAGACTACTTCAAATCCAAAGACTGCTCCTACTCTTGAAATGGTAGAAGATCAACCTATGAGTTTGTATGTTGACCCGAACACTGATTAGACAACATTTCAACATCTGCCTCACGCGGTCAAATGGACAAAAGATCATCGTCTACATCAAATCATAGGAACATTTCAACCTCTACCTCACACGGTCAAATGGACAAAATATCATCATCTACATCAAATCATAGGAGATCCAACATCCAATGTGAGAATGAGATACGCGTCTGGGAATGAATGCTTATTCACAACCTTCTTGAGCAAGGTAGAACCTTCCAAAGTCTTCGAAGCTCTTGAAGACCTAGACTGGATGGTGGCGATGTAAGAGGAGCTGAAACAGTTTGAATACTTAAAGCTCTGGTGACTCGTACCACGTTCGAAAGGCAAGTCGATCATTGGTACGAAATGGTATTCAAGAACAAGAAGGATGAAGATGGTGTTGTAATTTGAAACAAGGAAAGACTGGTGGCGAAAGGATATAATCAGCAAGAAGGAGTGGAGTATGTTGAGACTTTTGCACCGATAGCGATCATTGAAGCTATCCGAATGTTTTTGGCATTTGCGGCCCATAAGAACTTCATGGACTATCAAATGGACGTGAAAACCGCCTTCCTCAATGGAGTGTTGAAGGAAGAAGTTTATGTCTCGCAACCAGAAGGATTTGTGAATGCCTCAAAATCAGACCACAATTACATCCTAGACAAAGCTCTCTTCGGTCTGAAACAAGCTCAACGTGCATGGTATGATATCATATCTGATTTCCTTGTCAAAGGCGGTTTCTCCAATGGTAAGATCGACATCACTTTGTTCATCAAAAAGGAAGGTAAGGATAGTATCTTGATACAGATTTATGTCGACGACATGATTTTTGGCTCTACTAACCCAAAATATTGTAAGAACTTTTCAGACCTCATGATGTCTCGTTTTTTAAAATGTGCATGATGGGATAATTAAATTTCTTCCTTGGACTTCAAATAAAACAATTTTTGAATGAAATTTTTATAAATCAATCAAAATATATTCAAGAAATGCTAAAGAAATTTAATATAGAAAATTGTGCTTCATTGAAAACTCCGATGACACCGAGTTCTAAGCTTGTCTATGATCCTAACAAAAAAGATGTTGATCCAAAAATCTATAAAGGGATGATAGGATCTTTAACGTATTTAACGACTACTAGACCAGACATTATGTTTTCAACATGTTTATATGCTCAATTCCAATCTAAGCCTAAACAATCCCATTTACTTGTTGTAAAACGTATTTTACATTATACTAAACATACCTAATCTTGGCTTGTGGTACCCTAAGGAAACAGGTTATGACCTGACTGCCTACTCTGACGCCAATCATGCTGGATGCAAGCTAGATGGAAAGAGCACTTTCGGGCATGTCTAGTTATTGGAAGATAGGTTGGTGAGCTGGGCTTCTAAGAAGTAGAACTGTAACCAACTCGGATGATGAACTCATCCTAAAATCCCAATACCACAAAATCCAACCCAATAACCACATCCTTGAATCTTCATGAGGTGTGATCAGTGGATCATCCTCGAAATCCTAAAATGCCACCCCCTAAACGTTGCCCTCACCATGCAAGCCCACACCCCTATGATTTATCTTCAACAGTTCTGGAAGACCATCAAGTACCACCTTGTTATTGATAACCACCACTTCACCACCAACATCAAACACTTTGAGACGATGCTAACTCTAAGGCAGCTGAGACGCTTCTTGGGCCTACCTGACAAGACATCACGATCGGGGAAAGAAGACTTTGATGACTTCTCCTTGCATCATCAAATTTGCACTGACCTATGGACCCAAGGCTAGGCTGAAAACCTGACTGCAGTAGGATAATTCAAGAGAGCGTTCCTACCATCTATATGGTGCACGCTCTTCAGCATCATAAATTGTTGCATGTTGTCTAAACACACGAGGATGGACAGATGCAACATATCCGTTCTCAGGATGTTCCATAGGATCGCATTCAACCAGCACAAAACTATGCAGTTTTGATATGGAACAAATTGGTTGAAGAGGTGCACGACAATTCGAACAACAAAGCTCGAAAGTTCGTTCCATTTCATAGATTCCAACAGATAATCATCAAGACCCTGATGCGGTCGAACAACAAGATTCCAAAACACCCAACAGAGGAAGGAGGATTGGAGTTTGTCATGCACTTCATCAAGCTGCTTGACTGAGAGTTCGAACAGGTCCTCTTGATATCCGCTGATCTTTTAGCCTACACAGACAAGAGTGCACCATGTATGATAGCATAGAGAGGCCCATGGTCTAATGGTCAAGCCAGAACCGGCTAGATCTCCCTAAAGACCAAATCATTGGTGATCCAACCTCTGGTGTCAAGACGAGATCTGCCACAACAAATGAATGCCTCTTCGCCAACTTTCTGAGCATGATAGAACCTAAGAAGATTTCAGAAGCCCTACAAGATCCAAACTGGATAGACACAATGCAAGAAGAATTACTCCAGTTTGAACGAAACAAAGTATGGTCCCTTATGCCTCTACCCAAAGGGAAGACGACCATAGGCACCAAATGGGTCTTTAGAAACAAGAAGGATGAAGATGGCATCGTAATAAGGAATAAAGCCAGGCTTGTTGCTAAAGGCTACCGCCAGGAAGAAGGGATTGATTATGATGAAACATTCGCTCCCGTTGCAAGACTTGAAGCCATCAGAATATTCCTAGCCTACGCCGCTTACAAAGGCTTTAAGGTCTATCAGATGGATGTCAAGTCTGCCTTCCTCAACGGCAAACTTCAAGAAGAAGTCTACGTGCAGCAGCCTCCTGGGTTCGAAGATCCAAGACATCCAGACTATGTCTACTTTCTGGATAAAGCCCTCTATGGGCTGAAGCAAGTACCCAGAGCCTGGTATGAAACTCTATCTACCTTTCTCATCAACAACGGTTTCGAAAAAGGTACAATCGATACAACCCTCTTTCTCAAAAAGAATAAAGGTGACATCTTACTTGTTCAAATATATGTGGACAACATTATATTTGGTTCTACAAATGCAAAACATTGCGAAAAATTCTCAGAGTTGATGAAAAGTAAATTTGAGATGAGTATGATGGGAGAACTAAGCTTCTTTCTTGGCCTTCAAATCAAACAAACTTCAGAAGGAATCTTCATCAATCAGTCCAAATATGTGACTGACCTTCTGAAGAAATACTCTCTCTCAAATTCATCATCAATGAGAACACCTATGGCTATAGGAGCTAAGCTTTTTGCTGATCCATTAGGCAAGCCTATGGATGTAACAACCTACAGAGGCATGATTGGATCACTCCTGTATCTAACTGCTTGTAGACCAGATACAATGTTTTCCACATGTCTTTGTGCAAGAGGATCTTTCAATACCTAAAGGGAACTCCATCATTGGGTCTCTGGTATCCAAAGAACTCTGGCTTTGATCTAATAGCCTACACATATGCAGATCATTCAGGTTGCAAGCTTGATAGAAAGAGCACGTCTGGAAGCTGTCAACTCTTGGGGACAAGCTAGTAAGTTGGACATCCAGAAAACAATATTGTGTCTCAACATCCACAGTAGAAGCAGAATATGTTGCTGCTGCTAGTTGTTGTTCACAAGTTCTCTGGATGAAGACTCAACTTAAGGACTATAGTTTCCATTATGACAAAATCCCTATCCTCTGTGACTCCAAGAGTGCCATAGCAGTCTCTGCAAATCCAATGCATCATTCCAAGACTAAGCACATCGATGTAAGGTACCATTTTCTGAAAGACAATGTTGAAAAAGGTAATATAGAAATGTATTTTGTTCCAACTTAAATTCAACTTGCTGATATTTTCACAAAAGCTCTTGATGAGTGAAGATTTTTATTCCTAGTCACCAAGATGGCTATGCTGAATCTCACCACTTAAAGGCACTCATTAGCTTATAACCAGAGATCTTCAATATCTCATGGTTATGCCTATAAGTGATATATCAAATTTTAGCTAGAAACTCCAAGTATCCTAAACCAGCCCCTCTGGTCATAAAAACCAGAGCCTCTAGCTATTTAGACTTACTTCGAACAATTTTTGGCAAACAATCTCCATCACCTTTGGGACCAGAGCCTTTGGAACCAGAACCCCTCTGGTCCAAAGCAAATACTTAGTAATTTCTACCAAGTATTCTCTTACTCACCAGAGCCTCTGGGTATATAGACCAGAGCCTCTGGAATCCAATTCCTTGAGTCCACATCCTATTGTGTCTCAACTTGGACTTAAGCATTCATTCATTTCATCTCCTCATTATTCTTTATCCTTTGGACCCAGAGCCCCTCTGGTCCAAGGCATATACTTAGTTTTCATACACTAAGTACTCTCTTCCCACCCAGATCCTCTGGTTCCAATGACTAGAGCCTCTGGTTTCCAATTTATTTGAAACCAGCGCTATCAAGTCCCCATATATGACTTGGTATACACCTAACCCTTCTATACCGTACCAAAGCCTCTGGTTCTAAAGACCAGAGCCTCTGAATTCATACTCCATGTAACCAGAGCTTCTCTGATCTCAGAGACCCTTTCTCCACTTCCACTTAGCCACCTTTCATACATTCATAATCCTTCACAACCAGAGCCTCTGGTTGTATAGACCAGAGCCACTGGTACCCCTAATTCTTCTTTGTTATTTGTTTGAGGGGGAGTCCTTGAAAAGTTCAAATCCTCACTCATGCATCATTTGAGGGGGAGCAACAATTTTATCTTCACATTTCTTTTATGCATCTTTCATCGAGAGCCTCTGGTTCTACTATCCAGAGCCTCTGGCCACCTAAATGCTACATATGTATTTAACCAAAGCTCCTCTGGTTCTATATAATGGATTAACAATGCTCATCTAGAGCCTTTGGTTTGTTATCCAAGGCTTCTATATCATGTAATCCGAAATTACATCTATGAACTCCTTCATCGATGTTAAACTAGAGCTCCTCTGATTCCTCACCAAATGGGTCATGATCAACAAGAGCTCATCTGGTTCCATGACAATAATTTTCATACAAAAACTCATCTTAATTGAAAATCATTTTCAAGATTATACAAAATTGCAGATTTTGTGACTAAAAACTAGACAACATGGGTTTTTACAAGACCAAAACTTCGTAATTAGTATTAATCTTACAATTAGATGAGATTTTAAATTATATTTAGGAAACGTCCTCATCAAGATATTATTTGGAATAAATATTTATTTCAAATAATTCACTACGTCATACTACCATGCGCCTGACAACCTACAGGCTGTTCCCCATGAGCCGTTTCAAAATTTCCCCCTCCCTAACCTCGTCTTGACACGTGTCATCTAACATTAATTGCACGTACTATCAAGATAGCTCACGTTCTCCAAATCATATCACAAATACCTAAACCGCCAAATTTTTTTCATGATTATTATATTTTAGTAATCAAGAAATTGTTTTCCTTCCACCCCCACCCGCCCACACCCTACTCCCTTACCATATTCCCGCCTATAAATACCTTTCTTCCTTATTTATCTTCTCTTTACGCTTCCATAAACCTGCAACTATATTCTGACGAACAACAAACCTGCAACTTCCTCAAACCTGCAACAATGGCCTCCTCCGCCTCCCATGAATCAAACAACAATGATAGCCGAGTACAATCCACCAGCGCCGATAGCCGCGCTCTTGTCTTCTTACCTATGAAACCCAACAACCATGCTATCGAACTAAGCAACACACTCTTTGACGACCGCTTTGCAGTTATGATTTAGTTTTTCAAGAACTGCATCCTTCTTCCCGCTCTCACTCTTGTCGACAATGGCGTGCCATTAAAGTACGTCCAGCAATACTGGTAAACCTGTGAGTTTGACCCACCCAGCCACGGTATGATGGGGGACATGGACGCCCCTAATGACATGATTTGCTCGCTAAAAATATCGCGGGCTAAGGTTTCTCGAGTTCTATGCATTCCCACTCGACGGGAACTTGGAATTGCACAATACGACGAACCACCAACCAATGATGATATCCTCCGCTTCGTGACGATGCTAGGTTACAATCAAGACCTACGCAATGTATCGGACTTCAAACGCCAAATCCTCCCGTCGATGTGGAATATGTTTTTCTCCATTCTCAACAGGGCCCTGACATGCAAACTGGGCTCATTGAACCAAGGGAACATAAACATCATGACTATCATGTATGGGTTGTTCTTCAACTTGAACCTCGACTACGCCTTCCTCATCTACAATGAGATTCATATGGCGGTGCTCAAGAAATGTAAACTCCAAGCCACTGGAACCCCCTTCCTACGGTTCTCTTCCCTCGCTTCCTCGCCCTCTTCATTGGGGACGCATTGAGGAAGCATGGTCTACCAGCTGCGGAGCCCTTCACCCCTGTCCACAAGATGCATGGACATTGCCCAACCCTCTCGAAGGAGGGTTACAACATCAATCGTCCACTCTCTAGGGCTATGCTCAATGTCATTCCGTCGACATCTGAGATACACCAAGAATATGAACGCTCTATGATGTCCCAGAAACCAAGGGCAGCTACCCCAGAGCGATTAGATCCATCCCCCCCCAACCAAGCGAGGGAGCACCTGAGTCCTCTTCATCGGATGATGAAGATGATGATGATGATGCTACTCATCGTGCCTCCCCCGGCCGTACTCATACACTTCCTCAACCCACTTCCCAAAGGGCAACCACATCCACTACCCCTGGCGATCAAAGCTAAAGGGCTATTGAAACAGGACGACCCAGTCCAATCCCAACCCCAGCTAGCCATCCAGAGGCCATTCTTCGGGCCTCTGGAGATGTATCAGCCGAGCAACCCCATTTTCCATCACCCTTCTCTCAACAGAGAGGTGATGAAGACATAAGAGCCCCTTCGCCTCATGGCTTGACACACCCCATCACACACAGAAGCATGTGTTGCTTCTGATATTGAACCCCAAGATCGTTCAAAGCAATTTTCCCTTCATGCACCTCCCCCTTCAATATTTGATCTATCGAAGGGGACACACATTCGCTTCACATACTCGGCCTTTGAAGCCGAGGAAGAGGAAGCTGATGTAGTAACATCACGAGATAGCTTATCTCTTGAGGGTTATCAAGGACGTGATGGAAGTCCTTCTAGGCCTACCTTCTCACAAGGCCAAGAAGGCGCCTCAGGAGCAGAGGCACAACCTGCAGCATCTGTTGCTGCAGGGGTTACCCCACATTCTGACATGGTCACAAAGGCTGAGTTCCAAGCCTTTGTCGATATAGTGATGTGGTCCTTGGAAGACCTTAAACTCATCATACAAGGGATTGTTGATAGCCAACGTTCCATCGATACCTCTGACCTCCAACAATCCCTTGCAATCTTCCAACACCACCTCACCCAAATCGAAACCCAAACCCAAACCAATACCACCGCCTTCAAATGCTCCAACAAACCATCACCCAACATCATAGCACCACATCCTCCCTTGCCACCCAACAAAACCAAACCCTCATTCAATCCACCGCCACCCTCACGGCCCAGGAAACTGAGGCTGATGAGAACCTAACCTATATCATCTCCCAACTACAAACCATCCTTCGAACCCTTCACTCACTACCCACAACCATCACCTCCCAAATTCCTCCTCAAGCCCCACCTCAATCCACCTCATCCATC
>NW_020201066.1:56869-68145 GCF_001531365.2 Cynara cardunculus var. scolymus | reverse complement strand
CGCGATGAAAGTTTGACCATCAACCCTCCAATTTTATCGTCTGAGTCCATAGACCTCCTACACCATAAATTCATTAGACAGACCACACAAGCACCTCAGGCTGTCTTCTCGAATGATGGGATAAGGAGGGTCATGGATCTAAAAATAAGGACATTTGCCAACCGAGCCATTCGATACATCGAGTTCACTGTGGAGAGAGCACATGGGCAAGTTTACGTGTTCAACGAGAATGACCTCATTAACCTCAACCCATATGACTTGATTGAATTATATGCATATACGACTCAGGGGCAAGACCACGGGATCAGGTATGGAATGGCAAACCGAGCGATAATGAAGACGATGGAAATCCTGGTGAGCCATAGAGCCGAGAGTGATTTTGAAATTGCACTTCAGCTAGGCATTGAGAGACTCTCCTGCACCATTCCAAACGAAGACTTCCAAGGCCTGCAGGAGACAAGATCTGCCTCAGTCCTAACTCAACCCGAACTTGGACTTGTTTACAAGAATGAGGTTGGGGTTAAAAAGTTCTTTAGACTAACTGAGGCCTTCAAATATTCATCGGATACACTTGAATGGTTTCAGAAAGTCATTAAAGAGAGACTGGGTAGAAACCACGTGCCAAGAGAAGAAGGGAGTCGGCTCATTCATGAAATAATGACAGTCATCGGATATCGAAGACTACTCATGCGCTTCAGAGAAAATATATCAAGGTATCTCATGATGAGTTGTATTTTTGTTTTGCCTTAATGTATTTTGATTCCAGTATTGTAAGAATTTCATCAGCCAATGAAAATTGGAAATTTGATGTTTTTATATTAGTTTAGTCTCTATTCTTCACAAATGTATCTAGATTAGTATATGTTTGTTTTTTCATTACTTAGGGGGAGATTGTTAAACCCCATAATTCATAATGTAAAAAGTAATGAAAAACAATACATGATGAAGAACCAGAAGACCGATGAAGACATCAAGGCAGAAACGACTAAGTCTGGAGCACAACCAGAGGACCGATGGACGACCAAGGATGCGATGGAAAGAGCATCTCCATCGAATCTCTGGTCAACTATACTTAGAGTATTTTCCAGCAATTCGTCCAGAAGCATGCGATGAAGACTTAAACATAAGGATGATACATCACACCATGAATGACAGCTGGAGATGACAAATCAACAGCTAGACTTCAAGTTTATCTTTGATATTAAAGTTTATCCATAGTTTAGATAAACGTTATCTGTTAATAGAAGATTAGCTATAAAGTCTCATTAGATAGTTATCTTCTTATTAGTATAAATAGGTGATTAGGCCTATTCTAATGTAAGTAGCTTTTTCTACATTCTTATTAGCAATAAAGTGAAATCTTTGATGCTCAAGATTGTTCATTATTGTTCTTATTTTCTTCTTCAATGTTCTTCATTTCTTCATCAAATCACTATAATTTGTTTATTATTAACTAGATTATTAGTGTTATTGAGAGATCTGGGATCAACAAGATCCAGATCCTTGAGGACACTTGTAAGAGTCAGGCCAGTGGTTCAAAATGTAGGCATGATGACGGGAATGATGACCCTGATCATCATAAGGGGGAGAAAAGATAGTGAACCATTAGCCATAACGTCTCCTATGCAATCTAAAGACCGAATCTAAGCGCTCAACCGATTCAATCTCAGAGTTAAGGTCAATAATCCACCAAAGCGACTGAGGTGGAACCAGAGCCAATGGTTGAAAAGCCTGAAGTTGCTGAAGGTCGAAGAGCTGAAACTACTACTAGTGTTGCTGAGGTCCCATGTGCCGTTATAGACTTAGCATCTGATGAGAAGGACCTCGGCCTCAAAAAATTAAAGAAGATATCAACGACTTCTTCTCATTATCTGATTATAAAATGCCAAGTGAAGAGGACTTCCACCATATCAAAAATCTCAACGATGCCATACCAGAATCACCACCAAGAGATCAGTCTATTCCCCAACAACCAACCAGTTAGAGAACCTCGGGCCAAAGTACCCCAACAATGGATCATATACAGAGGTGGGTGAGAACAAGGATTAGGGTCCCATTCCTTGAAGATACTGAGTTCAAAGTCTTTGTTAGAAGAGTTATTGAACTGGATTCGATTCGAGTTCTCTGAATCACTCACCTCAACAGCATACAGGCCATCGAATATGCTCAAGGCTAAGGCTCAGCCTCTAGAGATGACCACGACAAGGCACAAGATCATGGTCATAAAGAATATATATTCTTACAGACTCGTGAATGTCCGATTCCCACTTTTCACCATTCTTAGAACTGATGCAAAGGAATGGAAATTCTTGGAAGCTGACTTCATGCACCTATCCTTCGAAGACTTTGAGACCATGTACATGGACATTCGTAACTGGACTATCAGACCAGAAGATATGCAAATAGCTCTAAAATCTATCAAGTGCTTCATGCAGCATAAGAAAATGCTCGGGTACATGACATACTTGTAGATGGGTATTGAAAGTAATCAGCCGAAGGTGAACTGACTGAAGCCAAATCAGAGTCTTGAAGACATAGAATCCCTACCTTTGTTCCTTATCACAAAGCAACCTGAGTTTGGGATCGTGTACTCTAACAACATCTGAGAGAAGAAATTCATAAGGTTCAATGAGCTAGCAACTTATTTTGCAAAATCATAAATCTTATCAAACTGAAGTTGTCAAACAAGGTTTTCAAAAAGAAAGATGGGTCGATGTGAATGTGTATTGACTACCGAGAGTTGAATAAGCTAACAATTAAAAATAATCATCCCTTACCAAGAATCGATGATTTATTTGATCAACTAGTGGAGTCGGTTACTTTTCCAAAATCAATTTGCGGTCAAGATACCATCAGCTCAAAGTCAGAGATGAAGATATTGCTAAATCTGCTTTCCTGACCAGGTATGAACATCACGAGTTTTTGGTTATTCCTTTTGGTTTAACCAATGCTCCTACGACTTTCATGGATCTGATGAACCGAGTATGTAGTGAATATCTCGATAAATTTATTATTTTGTTTATTGACGATATTCTTATATACTCAAAACCTGAAAAAGATCATCCAAGAACATTTTCTTCTGATCCTTGAACTTCTAAAGAAAGAAAAGTTATTCGCCAAACTGTCCAAGTGTGAATTCTGGTCGAGGAAAGTTGAATTTTTAGGTCACGTGTTATTTTTGAGGCAAGTGTAAAAGTGGATCCTGCCAAGATTAAAGCTATTGAAAGATGGGAGGTGCCAAGAACTCTTTTCGAAATCCGTAGTTTCTTGGGTTAGCAGGTTACTATCGGAAGTTTATATTAAGGATTTCTCAAGAATCACTGCACCGCTAACCAAGCTGACTCAAAAAAATGTTAATGATACAAAGGGCAAAGGTGGGATCTGAAGACTTTTTAGTGATCTACTTTTGTCATTACTGGAGGGATCTGAAGACTTTTTAGTCTATAGTGATGCTTCAAAGTTGGGTATAGGTTGCATAATGATACAAAGGGCAAAGGTTATTTCTTACTCATACAGACAATTAAGGGATCATGAAAACCAGTATCCAACACACGACATGGAGCTTGCAGTCGTGGCTTTTGCTTTGAAGATTTGAAGGCATTACTTCCTGGGAATGAAATATCAAACATTTACAAATCACAAGAGCCTTCAACATCTGTTCAGCAAAAAAGAGTTAAATATGCGGCAACCATGATGGATTGAACTAGTAAATGATAATGATTGTGAGATTCTCTACCATCCAAGGAAAGCAAACATATTAGCGAACGTTCTGATTAGAAAATAAAAAAGAGAAAAGTGGTATGATCAAGGCCGCGACCATGAAAATAAATATGATACCAGATCTCCACAATGAAGTTTTAAAGTGTGAAGAAGAAGAAGTTAAAGAGAATATTTCCAAGTCTGAATGAATGGGTAAAATGATTTCTACCCTGGAAAAGAACGACAAGAGAATTTTACGTTTTCAAGGATGGATCTGGATACCGTGGTATGGGAATATCCAACAGAAAATTCTGAATGAAAGTAACAAATCCCGATAATCTATTCATCCAGGTACCAATAAAAATGTATAAAGATTTAAAATCGCTTTATTGGTGGCCCAGATTGAAGAAAAACATAGCAAGCTATGTTGAACGATGTTTAACTTGTCTAGAAGTGAAGGTTGAACATCAAAGACCATTTGGAATCTACAGTCGCTGGAGATTCCTATGTGGAAATGGGATCACATCAGAATTTCATCATGAAGATACCTCCACCTCCAAAGGGATATGATGCGCTATGGGTGATTGTGTACCGTTTATCGAAATCTTCACACTTTCTACTAAAAAAAGAGAATTATCCATTAGAAAGATTGGCAAAGATTTACATCAAAGACATTGTAACTAGGCACGGTGTTCCAATGTATATCATCTCAGCCCGGGATAGTCGGTTTACTTTTAAATTATGGGAAATTTTCAGAAAGCTTTTGGATCTCAGATCAAGTTGAGTATGGTGTATCATCCGCAGACTGATGGGTAGAGTGAAAGAACGATCCAGACTCTCGAAGACATGTTGAGAGCCTGTGTTATTGACTTTGGAGATCATGGGAAGATCATTTGCCATTGATTGAATATGGATACAACAACAATTATCCCTCCTGCATCTAAGCGGCACCATATGAACATTTGTATGGCCGAAAATGCAGAACATCGTTATGTTGGAATGAAGTGGGTGAGATACAATTAACAGGTCCAGAGATTGTTCAGGAAACTTCAGAGAATATTGAACAGATTCGGGAATGAATTAAAATACCACAGGACCACCAGAAGAGTTATGCCGACAAATGCCGCAAGCCGATTTAGTTTCTAATGGGGGATTATGTGATGATGAAAGTCTTCCCGTGGAAAGGTGTTGTGTTGGGTTCAAAACTGTGCTTAAAAGATTTTATTCAAGCTTGTTTCTTCATTTTAATAGTTTTAGTCTTTATGGCTTTCGTAGTATAAATCGGTAGATTTCCTTGTAATTTGTAAATAATTTTTCATTAGCATTGTAATCATCATAATCTTTCAAGGGTTTAGTACATAAATCATTTGGTGAAGATTCTCTCTCTACATTAATTCATCTATACTACTTTATTAAAAATATTTCAAAAAAGTCTTAAAAACGACCTTATATGCACAAAGTACTGTTTTTTTATGCATGAAATCTTAAAAGTCTTAAAAACAAACCTATATGCACAAAGTACTATTTTTTATGCATGAAATCTAAAAGCCTTGAAAACAATTAAGTACAACATTTTTAAATGTGTACAACTCATCAATTCAGGATTTGGATTCCCAATAACTTCCCACGCCCTCATCCTTCCCAACACACTCCAATTGGATATCCAATGTCGCCGATTCAAGCTCCAATTGATGATTCGTGGTTGAAAACATATAATATTATACTGTGAGATTTGTTCAATTCTTACTTTCATTGTCATTTGCTGGATCGATTCTCCATCTCCTCTCATACAATTAAGGTTATCAATCTTCTTATGTGTTCTTCATCTCGATTTTTCATTGCTGGATTTTATTTACTTATCGCTATATCTCAAGAGATTTTCTCATATCAGGTAATGAAACCTCCAACATGACATTCTTTTTTGGAACTGTTTTTAGCACTCATCTTACTTGTTTTTATCAAAGATAACTTGCACATCTTTTGTTCTTGATTGATACATCTGTTTTGTTCAGCGTTCATCTTCTTGCATTGCATCACTAGGTATGTTTCTTGAACAATTTCTTGTGAAATATCTTGAATGAATTGTAGGGTTTAGTTTTCTACTTTGTTCCATAGATTATTTGCATATAAGTTTTGTTGAAGAATAGAAAATTATATCTTGGATTTCATGTTTTTCTTGCTTTCTTCAATATGTCCCCAATGTGCATATAAGGTGTTTGAGGAAATGCCTCAAAAAGGATTTAGTATTTCTTGCAAAAGATTTCTAGCTTATCTGTCCTCAACCCACTTCAATAGTCATTAACATGGGCTTAAAAGTCATAAAAATCTACGCTAGATTAATATTAAGATAGTTTTTCAAGGAGTTCATTATCTTATGAGTTTTCTATGTAATATCAAGACGATAATCAAAAACTGTTAGCTGACGAGTTGTTTACGTAATATCTAGACGATAATGTAAAATGACAATTACCCTTATATTTTTAAGTTGATATTTCTCTTCATACCGACTCTTGATGGTTTTTTGTACGATAAATATATTGGCCAGTGATCCCTTTCAATCATGGGCGTGATAATAGGAATATATGGAATCTCTAGGTTAATTTGGTTTTTGACCAAGTAAGGTTTTATATTTGAATCCGGTTTGGTTTGACTAGGTAAGGTTTTATATATAAACCAATGAGATTTGGTTTTCTTAGGTTTTTCGATTCTTCTTGTAATTTTCCTTGATCTATCTTTATTGGGTTTATGTTACTTCTAGATATACCCATTAACTTTACTCATATTTAGGCTTGATGGCTATAAACTACATCTTTGCATGTTATCTATTGATGGCTATAAACTTCATATTTGTTTGGCCTCTATTTCTGCTTCTTGATGTATGTTTTGATTTCTTGGCCTCTGTTTGTATCTTTATTTTCTTTTTTAAATTGAAAAAGGTTCCTTATGTGACTTACCCTTCTTTGTTTTGTTTTATTTGGTCTTTTGATATGTAAAATCCTTGTTTGTTTCTTAATTCGAAGCTTGTTTTTTGTCGTTTACTGCTTTGTTGAAGCTGCGATGACTTGAGATGAATTTTAAGGTTGTTGCTTCACTAATCAAGGTAACCTTTAAGTTCTGATATATCGCTAGCTTGCAATCGAGTTAGTTCCTTTTTGTTGTTTGGAAAGTCTAATTCGATGTTTAGTTAGTTTCATATCTAGAGGCTCTACACATGTGGTTTTTAATCATCGATGAAGAAGGGTAAATTTTTATCTTCTGTTAAGCTTCCAAATTGCTCAAAGCTGCTTGTGAATTTGATTGCATATATAATGGGCGGTTTTGATTCGTTATTTCATATAATCACCATCAACTTCTTCTGCAGTTTCTACAATTTTTGGAAGAAGTTGTTCATGATTATCAGATACGTCATACGTCGTAAGTTAATTGATCAATCATTGTTGAGAATAACTGCAGGTTTGTGTCTTTGTGATCTGAATTTCGTAACTTTATAGGATTTTTTTTATACAGATCCTATTTTGTGTGGTTTTCGTTTGGATCATGGGACAACCAATTCACTTGAAATTTCAACTCTGAGAATACTCTTTTGCAGGTGTCTCCTCTCCCTCTCTATGTTACCTTATGTGAGTGTGAGTGTATTAGATAACATTGTGAGTAATGGTTTGTTTCTCCTCCCAGTTAATTGTGTTTTCGATTGATTTATGTTTCTTTCAAGGTTTTTTCTCTCTTTGAAAATATTTTTTCTTTAATGGCTTTTAATTTTGTCTTTTCATGTTTGTGTTTTTCTTCAATTCCATCTTTCTAACTATGAAGTGTGTCCATATTCCTTTATGTTTATCGCCTATATGTTTTAGTTTCTTATTGAGTTCAGGACAGACGAAGAAAGGAAGGATGATGTTGAACAGTCATTTACAGATACTAAGCACGTTCTTTTATATCTCCATAGCAGTATATAGATGTAGTTTTACACTTATATGTTGGACTAATATCTGATTTATTTTTGTGTATACACTATTAACAGTATTTTGCTAATGACACCATGGGCAAAATGACGGGTTCTATGGTTTCGCATCAAAGCTTAGGTGGATTTAACTATTGAGGTTTGTTCGTGGATCTTTTAACTTAATTTGTTTGTTAGCATTGTAATTATGCAAAAAGTAATGAACTTTGCTATTTTGGTCTCCATTATCTAATTACCATGACATCATGAAGTTCAGGAAAATGTCCAATTGACATCATGTTCTAAGGATTCATCTAATATAGTTCAATTTTACTTGGAGGTCTAAAAAGGCAACATGTATGTTTCTTAAAGAGTCTTTGATTGTTTATTTAAATTTAGATGGCATAGTAATTAGATACGTTCTTGACAATATTTTTTTGTCTTTCTTGCAGTTCAATTTTTTCAATGCCCTTGACAAGACAAGACGTACTTAGTGACAGGAAGGATTTGCAATATACAAGATGTGGTAAAACATACTTTATAAAATTTTATCATGAACATTGTACCTTAACTTTCGTAAAGGGTGGCCCGTGACCTTACTTGTAATAGCTTGTGTGTTTGTTTCAGCAAAAAGAATACTAACGTAGGCCATAGGAGAGCATCAAAGCAACTTAAACATTGGGGGTATGGATGTATGTTATTTGCTTATTATGGCTACCAACCGACATCGTTAAATTTGGACTTGCTGTCACTTGTTTGGTGCATTAACTTTTGGTTATCTTTGATAAACCATCTGAAATTGAAGTAGCATTGCAGGTTCAGTAATAGACGTACCATGTTTCATCAAATATCTTATCAATCTCAGTTTGCCTACCATTACTATGACTTATATATTTGTATATAAGAATTTGTATGATTTATGTACTGTTACAACCATCAGTTTGTATATAAGAATTTGTCTCATTTGTTTACCATTTAAGAAAATAAATAGCCTTCAAATCCTGCTTCCTTCTTTTGCAACTGCGAAATTCTAATGTTTTTATTTCTCTTCAAGTGCAGATGCATCTAGTTTTTTTCTAGACCGATCCAGTCTTCAATGTGAAGCTTGGTCTATGATGAAGATGTTCTTCATTATAGAATTTAAAATGTGGCCATGGATGTAGGTTGAGAATCCTTCCGTGTTATGGATTGTTATAGAGGCAATATGGTTTTGTTCTGAGTTGAGTTGTGGGAATCTTCTTCTATGCTAATCATTCTTTCTATGTGATTGTTCTTATTTAAAAAGCTTATGATTAATGAAAATTTATAGTTTTTATTCTCTTCAATCTATTATGTCTTTTAACATAATTAGATTATATTTGATTAATGTTGTAATTAGATTATAGTTTGTTTTATTCGATTTGCACTATCATACAATTTTTTATTAATGTTGTAATTGGAACCATAGCTTTTATTTATTGAAAAAGAATTAAGTTATATAGACTAATTGCAAATCATATCTTCGTAAAGTTTTAAAGTCTACTTAAAAAAACCACCATGCTCCAAAATCATTTGCATTCATTGTGTCCGCCGCATTGTGCGGGTACACAACTAGTATTTTTCTAAGAGATTTATCTAATTTGAAGATTATTGGGACTATCAATTGGTATCAGAGCGGGATTGCAACGATTTTGATTAAAGATTTTGCAAGGATTTCGAGAAATTAGCACAAATTCTAGAATTTTTAGCATTTTTGATCGGACTGTTCTTGAGACTTTTATTTGTTGTCTGATTGTTAAAACTTTGATTACTATATGCGATTTGTTGTGGTGATTCATTGTTATTCAAACATATTACAAATTTGATCAATATTTTGAGTGATTTGATGGATTTTTGGAGTTCTTTGAAAACTTTTTGTTCGTTCAAAAACCCATACATTTTGCGATTTTGATCCATTTTTGGGTGAATCTTTGAGAAAATTCGTGTTTTTCTTCAACATTCTTTGAAGGCATCCGGTTATTGTTGTGTCCGTATTTGATAATATCTGGATATAGCCTTATCCGGACTCTGCTTGTATTGTGAATCTATGTGCTTGATTGAGTGTGAATCAGTTTGATGCTTTGTTCGTATTGATTGCTATCCATTTAATTCTTTGGCCGTACTTGTTGTTATCTGGTAGATTCATTGTCCATATAAGTAGTAATCCTGTGAACTCTTCATCTGGATTTGATTGAGATTTTGTTTTAAGTGCTTAGTATTGCTTTGTTAATGGGATTGCTTGTTGTCCGAATTGTTTGTTGACCAGATTGTGTGTTGACCATATTGTTTGTTGACTGTATTGGTTGTTGACCGAAATGGTGATTGTTTGTTGACCGTATTGCTCATTTGACCGTATTTGGATTTAATTTTGACAAGTGTTTGCTTATTTGGTGTTATACGGATTACTCTTTGTCTGTATTTGTGTGCTTTGAATTGAAATTTGATAAGTTTTTCAAAGTGTCCGGAGACCATATTCGGAGACACTTGAACGTACTTGTAATCCTTTCCTTGTTCATACTTGTTGTCCGGATACTCAATCCGGAGACCTTGTCCGGAATCTCAATCCGGATAAGTATAAGTATGAATTTTTTACTGTGTTGAAGTGTTGAATTTGAATGCTTAAGAATTTTGTGTGTGAATTTTGAAATATTATTTGATATTAATTTTAATCAAAATATTGTACTGTAGAGATCTTATTTCTAAAATCAGATAAAATGAGTTCCAAAGAAGCAATGGCTATTGGAAACAACACAAAGCCACCTGTTCTGTTTAGAGGTGACCACAATCAGTGGAGAGACCGATTTCTGTAACACCCCATATCACACATTGCATGTAACATATACTTCATACAAAAGAAATACATGTTTATACACCACTTAGGTCCCACAGTACAAGAATCTACCAGTATAAAATACATGGCTCAAAAATTCAAAATACATTTCTTGTTCTAATCATCGTTCATCAATCAAAACTATACATCATAAACAATTCTTCATGTAGATAAGCATTTAGGAAAATATCACATTTTCCCCTTCCCCTTACCGTCCGTACCTCCTGCAATACATAGTTAAAATCACAAAACGAGGGTTAGACCGAAAGGTCTAGTGAGTTACCCTATTTAACTTATTGCAGGGTGATAATCACCAAAACTTTTTAAATAAAACAACTTTTCACGTATATAATCAATATATGAACAAATGAGGCATATTACCAGTTCCTTCCCCTTTTCAAGCCAAGCATACAGCTATTCAAATAACATACCCTTGAACCAATCAGGTTTCATATAATGCCACTTTTAAACCTTTTCTAATCAAATAAGGTTTATTTAAAATTTCAGGCCAAACATTTTATTTTCTTCTCAATAACATCCAGACTACGATTTCCAATAAACACCTTGATCCTGAATCTTTAAATCACAAAAAAATAAATATTTCAAACCACGGTAATCTTAAGGGATATAATAGAAAGAGTTATATCATTCAACACACATACAAATGCCACCCTTTTATCAAATGTACACCTCTCCTTGATATGCCACCCATATCCCATGGTACACCTCTTCTTGATATGCCACCCTTATCCCATGGTACACCTCTCCTTGATATGCCACCCTTATTGTAAC
>NW_020201066.1:49974-56174 GCF_001531365.2 Cynara cardunculus var. scolymus | reverse complement strand
CATGATTTTGACATAAAAGCTCTTATCAAAAGATACAAAACCTTTAATCCAATTTAACATATATAGTAAAAACTTGCTCATCCTCCAAATCAAATACCAGAATCCTCTGGTYCAATAYTGAGGACCAACCAGAGCCCCTCTGGTTCCTTACAAGGAACAACCAGAGCCCCTCTGATTCCTCACGAAAATAACAATTCTGTTTCAAAACACTTTTAACCAATACCAATGGCCATAAGCCAAGTTTTCCCCATCTCAATAACATGAATACCATTATTTCTAACAAGAACAATATTTTTGAGTTCTCAAATCACAAAGAAGTAAGGACTCAAATCTATTGTAGTCTTAAAAGACATAATAGTAAGAGCTATAATATTCACATACAATTGCCACCCTTATATCCAAAGGTACACCTCTCGTTGATATGCCACCCTTATCCCAAAAGACACCTCTCCTTGATATGCCACCCTTATCCCAAAAGACACCTCTCCTTGATATGCCACCCTTATCCCAAAAGACACCTCTCCTTGATATGCCACCCTTATTTCTTCTTCAAAATCTATGAACTACTTCGGATGAAGGACCGCAGTCACAACCATCTTAGCGAATCCTCTTTCATAGTTTTATCCATAAAAACCTTTTCAAACTCAGGAACAATCTTGTCTTTCAAAACAGGATATCATTTTCAAAATTGTTTTAAAGAAGCAATCTCTTCTTTATCTTTCCCAAAATAACAATAACACCTTAAAACTGTCAAAATAGTTTTAACATCCTTTCTTCAAAACCAACATCAAAACTAATAGCATATAATCAACAATAGTTATAAAACTCGCAGTTTATAACCAACGGTAGTTTAAAAACTCACAGTTTATAATCAACGGTAGTTTACAATCTCATAGTTTATAATCAATGGTAGTTTAAAAACTCACCTTAACAAATCAGAGGTTCTGAAGATAAAAAGCACACAGCAAATCACAATCTCTTCAAACAACTTTGAACAACAGATTCTTCAACAACACTTTTCACCGTCACAAAACTTTCTTCAAATGAAATGATATGAAATGATAAGATAAAATCTTATCTTTCTATTTCTTTAAATACTCCCACCAAGGCGGTGAAGATTATTTTAACTATAAAACTCATAGGCGGTGAAAGCTTCTTCCAATAGAAATAATCTTGGGTGGTGGATAAATCATTATAAAATTCATGATTTCTTAACCATGAAGATATAATGATTTCACCCAAATATAATAAACACCACCTCATGTATGCTTCATACCACATGCATACATGTATAAATCATATATGTCATGACATCTTTTCACATATATGCATGCACAATATCATGTTCACATATATGGTTCATGCATTTCTACTTAGAWATRCAYATWTYAYGTAATTCACATAATAAACATGTATAAATTACCTCAACTCAGGTTGTCTCAAACCTGGTTATAATACTTATTTCCTCATCAAAACATTTTACAAAAAAGAATTCCAAATAGACCGCAGTCAATGGAATTATTATCAATCCAAAATCATTTATATCAAATTTTCCATTTTATGATAAAATAACAATTTTTATCAATCAAGCACAAGGCATAGTACAAATCTGGTCAACTTGGCTTGGCCGGACTTCATCTCCGGTCAAGTCTTGGCCGGTTTACCAAATCCAGACAACTCATCGCTCAAGGCTTGTCTGATTTAACACTTAGAATAAATTCCAACACTTTTTGTCCGGATAACAAGTCCGGACAATACATCGCCTAAGGCTTGTCCGATTTAAAAATAATCTGGATACCATTTAGTCGTATTCCTACTTCTCCGTTCAAAATACTTGGTATAAAATCAATAATCATAAATCGCTCAACACTTGTTCGGTTTAAGACTAAACCGCTTAAGCCTTAACCGGTTTAGGGTTTAGATCGCCCAACCCTTATCCGGTTTATGGTTTAAATCGCTTACGCCTTGACCGGATTAAGACTAATCCGTCTAACACTTGTCCGGTTTAACACTAATACGGACAACACTCCTGTGAATAACTTTTAAATCAAAAGTAAAGTTCTATACTCAATTATACAATTATGAAGAGTTAGAAAGTAGTAAGAATCACTCACCTTAAGCAATTTCTTTTGAAAACCATATACTTGAAAGCAACTTGAATACCGTTCAAAAAATCCAGTCAACACTTCTTCACTTAAATCGCTCACTTGAGGTTCCAAAATGGCAAGAAGAATAAACTGGAGGCTAAGCCCTCCTTTTATACCCTTTCCTACTTAGGAAAATCGGCTGCCTCATGCAGCCTTCACATGCATGCATACATAATTTAATACATAAATTCACTTAAGCATACTCAAATACATACATGCATATCATGCATATATATTTCTTATGCAAAACATTCACATATTTGTTGCATACTCATTTATGCACATAATTTCATTTACTAACATGATCAAATAAAACAAATTTATCATGCTATCACGTAATCACTTATCAAATAATCACACACATTAATTACTTTGACTCCAATTCCCATGTCGCTTCTGGTCCTTTGTGAAACTTCCACTGAACCTTAACCAGACTCATCTCTTTGTTTCTCAACACCCTGATCTTTCGGTCAATTACGGCTTCCGGTGTTTCCACAAAGTTGAGCTTACTGTCTAATTTAATCTCTGGCATTGGTATAGCTAGATTCGGATCGGCCAAACATTTTCGCAAATTCGACATGTGAAAAGTGTTGTGAATCAGATTCAGTTCTTCTGGCAGCTCTAACTGATATGCTACTTGCCTAATTCGTTTACATATTTTGAACGACACCACATACCTTGGACTGAGCTTACCCTTATTTCCAAACCTGACGACACCCTTCCATGGCGAAACTTTTAACATGACAAAATTACCTACATCAAATTCAATCGGCTTTCGACGATTATCAGCATAACTTTTCTGGCGATCTTGTGCTATTTTGATTCTTTCGCGGATCTGTTCGATCTTTTCAGAACTTTCTTAGACAATCTCAGGACCCGTTAGCTGTCTTTCACCTACTTCATTCCAACACAACGGTCTTCGGCATTTACGTCCATATAATACTTCATACGGTGCCGCTTGGATGCTGGAATGGTAACTATTGTTATATGCAACTTCTATCAATGGCAACTGATCTTCCCACGATCCCCCGAAGTCAATAATTCAACTTCTCAACATATCTTCGAGTGTCTGGATAGTTCTTTCACTCTGTCCATCAGTCTGCGGATGAAAAGCTGTACTTACTTGGATTTCAGATCCCAAAGCTTCTGCAATCCTTCCCAGAATTTTGAAGTAAATCGACTATCTCTATCAGAGACAATAGACAATGGAACATCGTGTCTGGTTACAATTTCTTTGATATAAATCTGCGCCAACTTTTCTAAAGAGTACTTATCTCTTATTGGCAAAAAAGCGCAGATTTAGACAAACGATCAACAATTACCCAGATCGCGTCATACCCCTTAGGAGTTCGAGGTAACTTCATAACGAAATCCATGGTAATGTGATCCCATTTCCATACAGGTATCTTTAAAGATTGAAGACTTGCATACGGCTTCTGATGTTCAACTTAACCTGTAAGCATGTCAGACATTGCTCCACATATCTAGCTATGTCTTTCTTCAATCCGGGCCACTAATAAAAAGGTTTCAAATCTCTGTACATCTTGGTGCTTGGATGGATAGAGTATCGGGATTTATGGCTTTCATCTAATATAGTGTTTTGGATATCTCCAAAACAAGGTACCCAGATTCACCCTTGAAAGCACATTAGTCCTTCGTCATTCTGTTCCAAGGTTGAGATCATCTTACCCAACTTTTCTTCTTTAACAAATTCTTCTTTTATAGCTTCTTGTTGACATCTCTGAATCTCCTTACGAATGTCAGGGACCAAATTCATACTCATTGCCACTGCTTTAATGGTTCCACTCTTTTCTTTCCTGCTCAAGGCCTCAGCTACCATGTTAGCTTTTCCCTGGTGGTAGAGGATTTCAAAATCATAATCATTAACCAACTCAATCCACCGACGCTGTCGTATATTTAATTCTTTCTGGCTGAACAAATGTTGTAAACTCTTATGATCAGTAAAAATCTGACACTTTGTTCCCAGAAGATAATGTCTCCAGATTTTTAGAGCAAATACCACTGCAGCTAATTCCAGGTCATGGGTTGGATACTGCTTCTCATGATCTTTCAATTGTCTTGACGCATAAGAAATCACTTTTCCTCTCTGCATCTGAACACATCCGAACCCTAACTTTGAAGCATCGTTGTAAACCACAAAGTCTTCGGATCCATCTGGTAGAGTCAATATCGGTGCGCTGCAAATATGATCTTTTAAAAATTGAAAAGCTTCTTGTTGTTCTCCTTCCCACTAGAATTTAACGTTCTTCCGAGTCAATTTGGTCAACGGCACAACTATTTTAGAAATTTGTTGAATGAACTTACGGTAATAGCCAGCAAAACCTAAAAAGCTTCGGACTTCAGAAGGATTTTTCGGAGCTTCCCATCTTGCAACTACTTCTATTTTCGTTGGATCAACTTTTACCCCTGATTCTGAGATGACGTGACCCAGGAATTGGACTTCTCTTAACCAGAACTCATATTTAGATAACTTTGCATACAATCTTTCTTTCTTCAATAATTCTAATATCAGATGAAGATGTTTTGCATGTTCTTCTTCATTCTTAGAGTATATAAGAATATCATCGATAAATACAATAACGAATTTATCAAGATATTCCTTACATACCATATTCATCAAATCCATAAAGGTTGCGGGCGCATTAGTTAAGCCGAATGGCATAACTAAGAATTCGTGATGCCCGTATCTTGTTCTGAATGTTGTTGTGGCAACATCTTTGTAATATCCGGGTTATTTTATTTGGAATATTTTAAATCTTATGTTTAATATTATATATATATATATAGTGTTATGTGTGAAAGTAGAGTTGGGGAAGAGGCGGTTCCGGAACTTGCTATAAATAGCAAGTGCATATGAAAGGAATGGTAATAGTTATTTGTTGAATATTCTGGGAAGCAAAATCAATTGAGAGTAAAGACTGAAGGAGGATTTGCAGATTTGAAGTCAAAACTCAGAATCAAAGGTGAGTGTATTAAAGCTTTGAGTATAAAGTTGTTCGCATACAATTCAGTAGTTATTAGAACTGGATATTTATGGTTTAAAGTACATATTGTGCAGATATTTCCTTAAACTGTCCATGTGATAACCGGATTGATATCCGGACAGTTTCATCCGGATTATAAACCGCTCAAGTGTTGTCCAGAGTCCTCCCTAAACCGGTCAAGAGGTGACCGGATCTTGTCTAAATCGGTCAAGAGTTGGGCGGTGTATTGACCGAATTGTTTTAAACCGGTCAAAGGTTGGGCAATGTATTGTCCGGATTACTTTAAATCGGTTAAATTGTGAGCGGGGTATTGTTCGGACTTGTAATCCCGACAAAGATATTGACTCAATTCAAAGTGTTAACCAGACAAAGCTTATACAAGGTGTTATCCGGATTGTTGACCGGAGATGATATAACCCTTTTGATATTCCAAGTGTTTGTCCGGATTCTATATCCGGACAAGGCTGACCAGACTTCAAATCCGGTTAATATGTTGAATAATTTTAGATATGTAATGGCGGTGTAACCGCGGGAGAGATGTAATGGCGGTGTAATCGCGGGAGAGATGTAATGGCGGTGTAACCGCGGGAGAGATGTAATGGCGGTGTARCCRCGAGAGAGATGGAATGGCGGTGTAACTGCGAGAGACATAAATAAGTTTATATGTCAGAACAGGTTTGATTCTGAACTTATTGTTTGGAAAGTATATTGCTTGTTTGGAAATTATACACTCACTAGACCTTTTTGGTCTAACGCTCAGTTGTTGGACTAACCGGTTTTGCAGGTCATCATACCTCACAGGATAAAGGAAAGGGAAAAGTTTAGAATGAATGACGTTTAGTTATTCAAAATGTATTATGAGAAAGTATTTTGTTAATCTGTATTTTGTAAACGATGTTATATTTTGTGTTATGAGTATGATAATGTGGATTATCGGTACATAGAATATGTGGGTTGTTACAGTTAGTATCAGAGCCTTATTTTAAGGGATTTGGGTATTTGCGAAATACTTAGACTTAAACTAGAGGTGTGGAAAGTTATGATAATA
>NW_020201066.1:47603-48794 GCF_001531365.2 Cynara cardunculus var. scolymus | reverse complement strand
GGTGCAAATCGTTCTTTTGTGTCGCCATCGTTTGTTAATTGTGCACATTTAGAATCTGAAGTATTAAGTGAAGATCTAATTGTGGAAACAGCAAATGATAGTGAAGTTTTGGTTAAGGAAATAATTGATGAATGTTTTATAAGTATAGAAGAATGTCAGGTGCCTATACAGTTATTTCTTTTGCCTTTAAGGGCATTTGATATAAATATAGGCATGGATTGGTTAGCTAAAAACCAAGCCAATATAGTCTGTAATGAAAAAATGATTCATATAGACTTATCCGAAAAAGGAAGAGTTGTGATTTATGGAGATCGGCGGGATCGTTACTCTAGCCTAATTTCAGTTCTAAAGGCTATGAAGTATGTATAGAAGGGGTGTGTTAGTTTTCTTGCATATGCTATAGATATGAAGAAAGAGAAAGGAAAGATGGAGGATATCCCAATCGTAAGGGAATTTCCTGAAGTATTTCCAGAAGATTTGATAAGTTTACCTGCAGACCCGAATGATAGAATTTCAGATTAAATTAATTCCTTGAGCAACACCTGTTGCGCGTGCACCATGTAGATTAGCTCCTTCTGAGTTAAAGGAGTTAATGTCTCAATTAAAAGAATTATTGGATAAAGGTTTTATCCGACCCAGTACTTCCCNGAATAAACTGACAATCAAGAATAAGTATCCTCTCCCAAGAATTGATGATTTGTTTGATCAATTGGTTGGGGCTACTTATTTTTCAAAGATTGATTTACGGTCCGGTTATCATCAATTGTAAATTCGGAATGAAGATGTGTCAAAAACAACATTCCGTACACGTTATGGTCATGAATTCCTGGTTATGTCATTTGGACTCACAAATGCGTCTGCAGCCTTTATGGACATGATGAATAGGGTATGTCGTCCCTATCTTGATAAATTTGTGATTGTCTTCATTGATGATATTCTGATATATTCTCGGTTGAAAGAAGAACATGCACATCATTTGAGATTACTTCTGGAATTGTTGAAACAAGAGAAACTGTATGCCAAGATGTCAAAATTTGAATTTTGGCTGCGAGAAGTTCAGTTTTTGGGGCATGTTATCTCAAAAGAAGGAATTAAAGTAGATCCACTCAAGATTGAAGCTATTGAAAAATGGAAAGCTCCAAAGACTCCAACTGAAGTCAGAAGTTTTCTTGGATTGACTGAGTATTATCG
>NW_020201066.1:43858-45138 GCF_001531365.2 Cynara cardunculus var. scolymus | reverse complement strand
TCAAAACTCACAATCAAAGGTGAGTGTATTAAAGCTTTGAGTATAAAGTTGTTTGCATACAATTCATTAGTTATTAGAACTGGTTATTTATGGTTTATAGTACATATTGTGCGGATATTTCCTTAAACCGTCCATGTGATGACCGGATTGATATCCGGACAGTTTTATCCGGATTATAAACGGCTCAAGTGTTGTCCGTTGTCCTCCCTAAACTGGTCAAGAGGTGATCGGATCTTGTCTAAACCGGTCAAGAGTTGGGCGGTGTATTGACCGGATTGTTTTAAACCGGTCAAAGGTTGGGCAATGTATTGTCCGAATTACTTTAAATCGGTTAAGTTGTGAGCGGGGTATTGTCCGGACTTGTAATCCGGACAAAGATATTGACTCAATTCTAAGTGTTAACCGGACAAAGCTTATACAAGGTGTTATCCGTTTTGTTGACCGGAGATGATATAAACCTTTTGATATTCCAAGTGTTTGTCCGGATTCTATATCCGGACAAGGCTGACCGGACTTCAAATCCGGTTAATATGTTGAATCATTTTAGAGATATAATGACGGTGTAACCGCGGGACAGATGTAATGGCGGTGAAACCGCGAGAGAGATTTAATGGCGGTGTAACCGCGGGAGAGATGTAATGGCGGTGTGACAACCGTCAAATTCGAACACCCAGGTTAGCTCTTATTAAGTTTGTATTAGTTATTGAAGATAATTTATAAGATTAGGAGTTAGTTAGGTTAGTTTAGTAGAAAAATTTCTAAGAGATTCCGGTTCCGATCCGAAATTATCTGAAACGTCCTATACAGTGCCAAATGCTCTAATTTATACCCAATTTATATAAAACACGAAGTTTTAGTGTTTTAAATATAAAACCTTTCTATTTAAATGAATTTAGTCATCATGGGCTTTTAATTTTGAAGAAAAATGTCAAAATTGAGAAAATGGCATTTTATACATTTTGGGCTTTGTTTTAAAAAAAATATATTTCTTGAGGGTGGACTTGGGCCCTTATGGCCGGCCTCTCACCCCCCCCCCCCTTTTTCCCTCCTTATTCCACATATAAATATATTGATTCTTCATTAAACCTCATTACTCTCCATTCAAAATTCAAAACTCCTCTCCTTTCTCTCCCAAAAAACTCAAGAGTCATCTTGAGTTATCATCTTCATCCTTCAACATATTCCGCCGATTTTTCTTCTAATCTTCATCATATTAGCAAGAGTCTGGAAGATACTACATCCCTTTCATCCACAAACAAGGTAACATATTCATATCTCTT
>NW_020201066.1:42120-42863 GCF_001531365.2 Cynara cardunculus var. scolymus | reverse complement strand
GTGAGTTTGTTTCTTAAAAATGATATATTTTGGTGCTGACAGATTATGTGCATGTGCACAAATCGTCTATATCTTGTAAATGACATGTTCAAATGTTATGAKATTTCTTCTAAAAGTTTATTTATTGAGTTAGGGTTTTAATCCAATTGGTCTCACTCAAAAACATTGAGTTTTGACTCCCCAAATACTCCAAACATTATATATGTGCATCTGAGAGTTTTTCAGTTGGTAAACCCTACTTTAAACAGCCATAACTCTCTAGATAATCATTCAAAATTGTTGATTTTTCTTCTGGATGTTATTTTAATGAGTTACCTYTCAAATGCCACCGATTTCATTCAATATTGTGGTGATTTTAGGTTTTAACTACTCAAAACAAAGTGAACATGCAATCTGTCCGAATCTGACAGATTTGTATATGTATGTTCCAATGACCATATCTTTTCCACAACTCGATGAAAAATGATGATTCTTCTTTTGAGAGTTAAATATATGGGTTATATCTTTCATGCAAGTGGAATCACATGAAATTATGGAGTTTTGATCTCCAAACACCTAAAAMCACTATAGGTGTGCAAACTGTGAAACCACCAGTAGGTAACTCCTACTTTGTATGCTAATATCTCTCTACTTATTTGTTCTTAGTGTATGATTCTTCTTCTAAAATGTTCTTTTGTGAGTTAGGGTTCATATGAATCCAGTTTCACTAAAAAATATGAAGTTTTGAGGCATTAACCAATATA
>NW_020201066.1:38831-41001 GCF_001531365.2 Cynara cardunculus var. scolymus | reverse complement strand
GTATAAAAGGGCGTAGGTGTCAGGTTTAGTAGTGGCCCAACACTTAAAAATTTCTTGGAGTACATTGTGCCTCACATGAAAGTGTTGTGAGTAAGTAAAAGATTTACTCGACTTATTTAATGCTTAAAGATTTGTTGTGAAATGAGAACCTGTGAACTCACCAACTCTTGTAGTTGACACTTGTTTTGACGTGCTTTTTCAGGGGTAAGAAAGGCTCATGGTGACTCTTAAAAGAAGTCGTGTCACAATCATCACCTTCAAATTTTTTTGTGTTTAAATTATAAACTTGTCTTTGGGATTGTAAACTTTGGTTATGATGTATTTAAATTTTAAAATGTATGGTTGTGTTACTTATACTCTATCGCTATGAGACTCTACCTGCCATAMCTCGCGTTTCCGCTTTAGCGGGGTGTGACAGATTTGGTATCAGAGCTGTAGGTTATAGGGAACACACCATACACTATAACCCAAAAAAATTTACGAATTAATTTTCTTAGAAAGGGTCTCAAAAATTTAAAATGGACATACTACTAAAATAACCAGAACGAGTGACTTCTTAGCATACTCTAACTAGACAGAGCCTGATCACCTGTGTCTAATTAAGTATGTATAAGGAGAGACGCGGATCGGTTATGTTCGGTGTTTGTCTAAAAGTTAAGGACTTCTTACTCAATAAGAAAAGCACGGTTCACATATGTGAGTTTGCATAAATATTTGCATCTTTTTGTCATTTATTATGATTCGTTGAATAATTTAAATTTTTTTTACATATCGCAGCATTATGTCGTCAGAAAATGAATATTCGAACTCCGGAGACTACGATCCCTCGGAGCACGGTTACGATAGTGGCAACGATGTCACTAAATCTTCAGTGCGATCACCCACCCCATAGCCGCCTCGCTCTGTACCTGTGCATCCTATAGCGCCACACAGAGCTAGAGTTCGGACCACCGCCCGAATGAGCATTCCTCCACCTGTGAGGGTGTCTTTCTCCGCCCCATCTGGAGCCGTGAGGGAGCCATCACGGTCACACACTCGTAGTGTAACACCCCCACCCACTACCAGGACCACATCGGAGCGCTCTCCGGGTATGACTACCCTGGAGAATTTATGGGTTTTGGGCATGGCTCAAGATCTTGAGATGTGTCAACTTAGGCTGGAGCATTTTCGACACTTCGCCGATGGAGTGATTACAGCCCTAGGCACTCAAGATAAGATGATGGATCGTTCATTAGAGTTGATTTTCATCGCTAGGAGAGCGATTAGGAGGTTGCACATTTATCTGGCGGTGTTAGCAGGAATTATGATGATAGTGATAGGGTTGCTTATTTGGAGTCTTATGCGTTAGAGGATTTTATTTATTAAGTTGTTGATGGTGGAAATTTAAGACTTTCTTTTGAGGCTTGTAGCCGTGGTTTGTGAACAATTTTTCTTTTATATTGCACATCTTTATTTTATTTACGGATCTTATGAGATTTTGTCTATAAATGGTTAAGTTTTGTTGATTATCGATTTAATGCCTTTACTATTATAAGTTATTATATTATTACCTTGGTTACATGATTAGATGATTGTAACATACCGTGCAACACAGTGGTAAATAATGAGAGTAACTGAACTTCGACTTAAAAATTTGTGCATTAGAAATATGCCTCCAAGAAGGAGTACTCGTAGCACGAGAGAAAATCTTGAAAGCCAAACACCCGATATAGCACGGTTAATAGCTCAACAAATTCGGGGGGCAGTCCCAACTATTGTCGCTCCGGTTACAGCGGGCATTAATGCAAGTCAACGGAGTGAGGGAGGCCCTAGCACCGAGAATCTCATCAGGGAGGAAAACCGTAACACCAATGATAGAGGATGTAGTTACAAGACATTCATGTCCTGCAAGCCCAAGGAGTTTCATGGTAAAGAAGGTGCAATTGGATTACTATCAGGGATTGAGAGCATGGAGTCGGTACTCCATATTAGCAAGTATTCCGAGGACTGTAAAGTGGAGTATGCAACATGCCAACTCCAAGGAAGAGCCCTAACTTGGTGGAACATTGAAGTTCAAACCCGTGGTCGCCAAGCTGCCTATGAGTTATCATGGGAAGAACTCAAAAAGTTACTCATCGAAGAGTATTGTTCAAAGAGCGAAATTCAGAAATTGGAAGTCGAATTCTGGAAT
>NW_020201066.1:35656-37201 GCF_001531365.2 Cynara cardunculus var. scolymus | reverse complement strand
GGGTATCATCAGTTAAGAGTTCGTGAGGAGGACGTCCCTAAGACGGCCTTTAGGACTCGATATGGGCACTATGAGTTTCTAGTTATGCCCTTTGGTCTGACCAAGCGTCGGCGGTATTTATGGATTTAATGAATAGGATCTGTTGACCGTACCTAGACAAGTTTGTGATCGTATTCATTGATGATATCCTGATTTATTCACAGAGTAGGGTAGATCACGAGCAGCATCTGAAATTGATACTAGAATTGCTCAAGGAACAAGAATTGTATGCTAAATTTTCAAAATGTGAATTCTGGATTCGGGAGGTACAATTTCTCGGTCATGTGATTAGCGAAAAAGGAATTCATGTGGATCTGGCTAAGGTTGTGGCCATAAAGAAGTGGGAAGCACCAAAGACCCCGACAGAAATTCGTCAATTTCTGGGTTTGGCGGGTAATTATCGACGATTTATAGAGAGCTTCTCAAAGATTTCCCAGCCATTAACAGCATTGACCCAAAACGGTAAGAAATTTGTTTGGGGAAAACCCCAAGAGGACTCATTCCAACTGCTAAAGCATAAGCTATGAAACGCGCCAATCCTGGCCTTGCCAGAAGGAACCGAGAACTTCGTAGGATATTGTGACGCATCCCACCAAGGTTTGGGTTGCGTATTGATGCAGAAGGACAAGGTTATAGCATACGCTTCGAGGCAACTCAAAGCCCATGAGAAGAACTATACCACTCATGACCTGGAGCTAGGAGCTGTGGTTTTCGCTCTCAAAATATGGAGGCATTATTTGTAYGRYACTAAGTGTACTGTTTTTACCGATYACAAAAGTCTCCARCATATMCTTGATCAGAAGATGCTCAAKATGAGACAGAGAAGATGGGTGGAGTTGCTCAGTGATTRTGATTGTGAAATCCGATACCACCCAGGYAAGGCCAACGTAGTGGCAGATGCTCTAAGCCGGAAGGAAATGATAAAACCCTCTCGAGTACGAGCTTTGGGAATGCTTGTCCAGACGAGTTTGAAGACTCGAATTCTTGAAGCTCAAAATGAAGCGCTAAAGGCAGAAAATTTGAAGAGCGAGACCCTGCATAATCTAGAGCATAAATTTAGGATTAAGTTAGATGGAGTGCGTTACTTCAAGGACAAAGTTTGGATTCCGAAGATTAAAAATCTACGAGGGTTAGTTTTGGAGGAAGGCCATAGATCTAGGTATTCGATTCACCTAGGGGCGGATAAGATGTATAAGGATCTGAGAGAGTACTATTGATGGCCAGGAATCAAAAAGGATATAGCTTTGTATGTTGGGAAATGTTTGACCTGCTCAAGGGTCAAGGCAGAATATCAGAAGCCATCCGGATTATTACAACAACCCGAGATCCCACAATGGAAATGGGAACAAATCTCCATGGACTTTATCACCAAACTGCCTAGAACTGCTAAAGGTTATGACACGATTTGGGTAATAGTGGATCGACTGACAAAATCCGCACATTTCCTTCCGATTCGTGAAAATTTTAAACTGGTAAAGCTTGCCCAAATCTAGGTTAACGAAATTG
>NW_020201066.1:33627-35161 GCF_001531365.2 Cynara cardunculus var. scolymus | reverse complement strand
TCATTTACCATTGGTAGAATTCTCTTACAATAACAACTATCACACTAGTATTCAATGCGCGCCATATGAAGCCTTATACGGGCGCAAGTGTCGATCACCACTTAGTTGGTTAGAGATTGGGGATAGACAGCTCACGGGACCAGACATTATGCAGGAAACTACTGATAAGATATCAATAATCAGAGAAAGACTTGAGGCTGCCAGGGATCGTCAAAAAAAGTTATGCAGACAGCCGGAGGAAGCCTCTTGAGTTTCAGATGGGGGATAAAGTGTTTTTGAAAGTATCACCGTGGAAAGGGTTAGTGCGGTTTGGAAAAAAAGGGAAGTTAAGCCCTAGGTATATTGGACCATTCGAGATCACCGAAAGAATTGGTCCAGTGGCGTACAAACTAAAGCTACCCCAGGAATTAAGCGCCATTCATAATATGTTCCTTCTGTCCAATCTTAAGAAATGCTTGGCCAATGACTCATTGATCATGCCCCTAGAAGATGTTCAGGTTGATGATCAATTGCACTTCATAGAAGAACCCATTGAGATCCTCGACAGAGAAGTTAAGTAGTTAAAGCGAAGCAAAATTCCGATTCTGAAGGTTCGTTGGAAATCAAGGCATGGTCCAGAGTACACTTGGGAGCGAGAAGATTTCATGAAAGGCAAATATCCGCATTTGTTTGCAGAGAAATCTATTGGCGGTAGCAGTCATTAAATTTCGAGACAAAATTTCTCTAACAAGGGGAGACTGTAACAACCGTCAAATTCGAACTCCCAGGCTAGCTCTTATTAAGTTTGCATTAGTGTTATTGAAGATAATTTATAAGATTAGGAGTTAGTTAGGTTAGTTTGGTCGAAAAAATTTCTAAGAGATTCCGGCAGTTGCTTAGAAAGTCCGGTTCCGACCCGAAATTATCTGAAACGTCCTATACAGTGCCAAATGTTCTAATTTATACCCAATTTATATAAACACTAAGTTTTAGTGTTTTAAATATAAAACCTTTCTATTTAAATGAATTTAGTCATCATGGGGTTTTAATTTGAAGCAAAATGTCAAAATTGAGAAAATGGCATTTTATGCATTTTGGGCTTTGTTTTATAAAAAAAATATTTGTTGAGGGTGGGCTTGGGCCCTTATGGCCGGCCTCTCCCTTTTTCCCTCCTTATTCCACATATAAATTGATTGATTCTTCATTAAACCTCATTACTCTCTATTCAAAATTCAAAACACCTCTCCTTTCTCTCCCTAAAAACTCAAGAGTCATCTTGAGTTATCATCTTTATCCTTCAACATATTCAGCCGATTTTTCTTCTAATCTTCATCATATTAGCAAGAGTCTGGAAGATACTACATCCCTTTCATCCACAAACAAGGTAACATATTCATATCTCTTTCTTTTTCTTGTAAATTTTGGGAGAAAAACCCATTTTTTATGCATTCTTTATCTACTATCTTCTAACTTCCGAAAATTATGAGTTTTAAGGAGAGATTATACACCAAAAACATGTAAAAATGTTTATATGATGGTGGTAATCTATGACCCA
>NW_020201066.1:31040-32170 GCF_001531365.2 Cynara cardunculus var. scolymus | reverse complement strand
ATAGTGATGTTTTGCATGCAATATTCATTGCATTTAAACTGTGGATTCAAATTGATTCTTATGAATTATATTTTGAACTGAAATTGTGAATGCGAGCTCTAACACCTTGTACTCAAGTAATAGTTGTGTTTGGGTTATTTCAAAAGTCCTGGTGTGACACTACTATTAACTCGTTGAGCCGATAGTTTAAGTGGATAGCTGTAATATTCTAGTTGTTATATATATATATATATATATATATGTATGGTGATGTGTGTGAGTGTTTGAGTAATATATGTATATATATTGTAATTTAAAATTTTAATTAAATATAAAAAAGGGGAGGTCGGCTAGAGGAGCATCCTACCACCCCTCCTCTTTTATGTTTTGAGTATATAAATAGTTTGTGAAGAGAAAGGTGCACATTTCATACTTTTATTGGAAAGTTTACTCTCTAAAGAAATCAAGAGGATTGTGCAGGAAGAAGATCTCAAAGGCTTTAATTCTCAATTCTAAAGGTGAGTGTATTAAGAGCTTTGTATATGAAATGCTTTCATRCAGATTGATAAGCATTTAGATCTGGTTATTATGAATTCTATAACATTTTGTATGGAATCTTGTCTAAACCGTTCAAAGGTTACCCGGATTGATATCCGGATAAGAAAACCGCTCATGCTTTGACCGGTGTATCATCTAAACCGGTCAAGAGATGACCGGATATCATGTAAACCGGTCAAGAGATGACCGGATATCATCTAAACCGGCCATGTAGGGATCGGTTTATTTCTAAACCGCTTATGTGACAAGGTTTTAAGCCTATAAACCGGCTAAGGGGTAACCGATATACTTTAAACCGGTCAAAAGGTTAAGTGATGTATTGTCCGGTATACTCTAAACCGGACAAAGGGTGTGCGGTGTATCGTCCGGTTTATTTTAAACCGTATACCAAAGAAAGTGCAGTGTTGTCCGGATTTGTAATCCGGACAAGCATGTAAGTTTGTTTTCAAAGTGTTCTGACCGGACTTCTAATCCGGACAGGTTTGACCGGACTTCAAGTCCGGATGAAAAGAGAGTGATATAAGGGCAGTGTAACTGCGTGTGAGATGGCGGTGTAACCGCGAGAGTGATATAATGGCGGTGTAACCGCGAGA
>NW_020201066.1:22888-31030 GCF_001531365.2 Cynara cardunculus var. scolymus | reverse complement strand
GGCAGTGTAACTGCGTGTGAGATGGCGGTGTAACCGCGAGAATGATATAAGGGCAGTGTAACTACGTGTGAGATGGCGGTGTAACCACGAGAGTGATATGATGGCAGTGTAACTGTGTATGAGATGGCGGTGTAACCGCAAGAGTGATATAATGGCAGTGTAACTACGAGTGAGATAGCGGTGTAACCGCGAGAGTGATAAGATGGCGGTGTAACTGCGAGAGTGATGAGATGGCGGTGTAACCGCGAGAAACATAAATACATTTATGTTTCTGAACAGGTTTGATTCTAAACTGATTGTTTGGAATATATATTGTTGAATGAGATTATACACTCACTAGACCTTATGGTCTAACGCTCAAATATTGCAGTAACCTGTTTTGCAGGTCAGCGTACTCTGAAAGATAAAGGCAAGGGAAAAGTCCGAATGATGATATTAGTTTGTGTGCATATGTATTAAAGATACATTTTGATAGTTCATGTTTTGTAATAATACTATTATTATGAGTATGATGATGTGAATTATATGTGTAATTGGAAATGTGAGGGTTGTTACAATAGCACTATTTGGACTGACAATCCCACCTTCTGCTGGTAAGTAGGGGTGCATATAACTAAAACAAGGGTTCTACACATGTGGGGTTTAGTCCCACCGCTGAGGTAGTTCGGTATAAAAGGGCGTAGGTGTCAGGTTTAGTAGTGGCCCAACACTTTTAAAATTTCTTGGAGTACACTGTGCCTCGCATGAAAGTGTTGCGAGTAAGTAAATGATTTACTCGACTTATTTATTGCTTAAAGATTTGTTCTGAAATGAAAACCTGTGAACTCACCAACTCTTGTACTTGACACTTGTTTTGACGTGCTTTTTCAGGGGTAAGAAAGGCTCATGGTGACTCTTAAAAGAAGCCGTGTCACAATCATCACCTTCAAATTTTTTTTGTGTTTAAATTATAAACTTGTCTTTGGGATTGTAAACTTTGGTTATGATGTATTTAAATTTTAAAATGTATGGTTGTGTTACTTATACTCTATCGCTATGAGACTCTACCTGCCATACCTCGCGTTTCCGCTTTAGCGGGGTGTGCCAAGCGATGTAACCGCGGGAGAGATGTAATGGTGGTGTAACCACGAGAGAGATGTAATGGCGGTGTAACCGCGAGAGACATAAATAAGTTTATGTGTCAAAACAGGTTCGATTATGAACTGATTGTTTGGAAAGTATATTGTTTATTTGGAAATTATACACTCACTAGACCTTTTTGGTCTAACGCTCAGTTGTTGGACTAACCGGTTTTGCAAGTCATCATACCTCGCAGGATAAAGGAAAGGGAAAAGTTTAGAATGAATGACGTTTAGTTATTCAAAATGTATTATAAGAAAGTATTTTGTTAATCTGTATTTTGTAAACGATGTTATATTTTGTGTTATGAGTATGATGATGTGGATTATCGGTACATAGAATATGTGGGTTGTTACAATCTTCTTCCCTGACTTTGAGCTAATGATACCCTGACCTTAAATCAATCTTGGAGAAATAACTTGCTCCCACCAATTGGTCGAACAAGTCATCAATCCTTGGTAAAGGATATTTTTTTAATTGTGAATTTATTCAATTCATGATAGTCTATATACATTCGCATAGACCCATCCTTCTTCTTGACGAATAAGACCGGAGCACCCCAAGGTGAAGTACTGGGCCTAATAAATCCTTTGTCAGTTAAATCTTTCAACTGTGCAACCAGTTCTTTCAATTCAGATGGAGCTAACCGGTATGGCGCCTTTGCTACTGGTGCAGCCCTTGGTACAAGATCGATTCGGAATTCAATGACTCTGTCTGGTGGTAATCCAGATAAGTCTTTTGGAAAGACTTCTGGATATTCACTAACAATCGGAATCGATTCTTCTTTTCCCTTCTCTTTCTTCAGATCAATTACGTATGCCAAAGATCCTTGGCACTTCTTTCGAATACTTTTCTAGGCTTTCATTACAGACAAAATACTGGTATGGTGATTCTGACGATTACCATAAACAACAACTGTTCCTTCGTCTGGCAGAATAATTCTGATCATTTTCTGATTACAAACAATATTAGTCTGATACCTTGCCAACCAGTCCATACCCACCACTACATCAAATTCCTTCATCGACATGGGAAACAACCGAATCGGGAGTTCACAACCCTCAATAACAATAATACTGTTATTAAACACACTAGTAATAGTTTCCTGACTATTAGCAGTATCAACTACTAATTCATCATCAAGTATCACAGAATTCAGACATGCAGTTTGAGCAAACAATGGTGATACAAACGAAAAGTTTGCACCATAATCAAATAACACCTTAGCATGTATTGAATTCAGAAGGAATGTACCTGTTACTACATCCGGTGATGCTTCTGCCTCATTCTTAGTCATCTGGAAGGACCGTCCCCACGCCCCTCCTTGCCCTCCTCTGTTCACAATAGGCCTTCCCAGAGTACCCGACACGTTACTTCCTATTGTTAACTGTGGAGTTCTTAACAAGGGACAATTCGGTCGAATATGATCCGGAGAGTTGCAGTTAAAAAACCTTCGATTAGCCGGGAAACTTCTAGACAGATGGCCTGCTTCACCGGACTTATAACATTTTCTTGGGTACATCTTGCATTCACCCTAATGAACCTGTCGGCACTGTGAGCAGACGTTCTCACTGATCTTTTGCTCAGATCTGTTATCATATCTTACCATTTTCGGTCCTCGGAAAGAAGAAGGACCCTCCTATTTTCTCTTCTCTACAACCTTTCCTTCTTGCTATCGGTTATTATTTCGTTCGGTAACTTCGGCTGCATCTACCGTTAATGAAAAGGTATTGGAGTTCATAGCAATAACAAACTCTCTAATTGAGGGTTTCAAACCCCAAATATACCTTTCTATCTTTCTGGATTATGTTGAAACGTAGTGTTCCGCAAAGCGAGAGTTTTCAATAAATCTCCCAGTATATCCCCGAACTGTTCCATTTCCCTGTTCTAGCTTCAGGAAATCTTCTTGCATTTGTCTGACTGCTATTTTAGGGCAAAACTGATTCTTGAGTCGGTCCATGAATTCTGCCCAAGACAACGATTGTAAAACATCTGTTCTGGCCGTCGATTCAACTTCCCACCAGAACAAAGCATTTAACTTTAATACTGAAATAGCAAATCGAACTTTATCTATTTCTAGACACCGAATGGTGTTGAACACATATTCTATTTCTTTGATCCAGCATACGGCTTTCACTGGATCCCTTTCTCCAGAAAATGTTGGTGGCTTGCATGCCAAAAACATTTTAATATCTCCCTCCTTGTTGTGAGTAACTGGTACCGAGGGATGAACTTCTACTCTTTCTGTTTCTACCCTGGCTGGTATTCCCATAATAGAAGTTAGAGTTTCTCGCAATTTCCCCATCTCTTCTGCTAACATGTCCCTAGTTACATATTTAGGGTGTGGCACAGATCTCTCCTGAACATTCCCAGAATGGGATTCTTCAGGTTCATAATGAACTTCAGTACGACCCCTCCTTTGAGACCGATTTCTTCCTCTGCCTCGTCGCCTTGGTCTTCCCCGACCTCTATTTCCGGACGTGCTAGTTGGAAGATTAACAAGTGACTCTTCCCTTTCTTCAGATTTTGGACGAGCCGTTCTTTCAGATCTTTTAGTTCGGCTAGACATCTGTAGAGTTTAGTGTTAATAATCACGTATTCACATTTCCAAATATAATGAAGTATTTAAGTTCAGATGTGTACCTGTAAATTCATAATTACACTGGCTAGATGTAATTAAAATTTACCTTACACACTGTTTTTTCAACATATCATATTTATTTCCAATGGTGCTAACTATGTCCCGGACCCTTAACATGCAATAAAACAATTTAAGTCTATGTATCATGTTGTTAAATACCTAAATCCCTTAAATTTAGGCTATGTACCATTTTCTGTAACACCCCATATCACATATTGCATGTAACATACACTTCATACGAAAGAAATACATGTGTTATACACCACTTAGGTCCCACAGTACAAGAATCTACCAGTATAAATACATGGCTCAAAAATTCAAAATACATTTCTTGTACTAATCATCGTTCATCAATCAAAAATATACATCATAAACAATTCTTCATGTAGATAAACATTTAGGAAATATCACATTTTCCCCTTCCCCTTACCGTCCGTACCTTCTGCAATACATAGTTAAAATCACAAAACGAGGGTTAGACCGAAAGGTCTAATGAGTTACCCTATTTAAGTTATTGCAGGGTGATAATCACAAAAACTTTTTAAATCAAACAACTTTTCACATATATAATCAATATATGAACAAATGGGGCATATTACCAGTTCCTTCCCCTTTTCAAGCCAAGCATTCAGCTATTCAAATAACATACCCTTGAACCAATCAGGTTTCATATAATGCCACTTTTAAACCTTTTCTAATCAAACAAGGTTTCTTTAAAGTTTCAGGCCAAACCTATTATTTTCTCCTCAATAACATCCAAACTACGATTTCCAGTAAGAACCTTGATTCTGAATCTTTAAATCACAAAGAAATAAAGATTCCAAACCACTGTAATCTTAAGGGATATAATAGAAAGAGTTATATCATTCAACACACATATAAATGCCAACCTTATATCAAATGTACACCTCTCCTTGATATGCCACCCTTATCCCATGGTACACCTCTCCTTGATATGCCACCCTTATTTCGTCATCAAAACATTTTACAAAAACAATTCCAAATAGACGGCAGTCAATGGAATTATTATCAATCCAAAATCATTTATATCAAATTTTCTATTTTATGATAAAATAACAATTTTCATCAATCAAGCACAAGGCATAGTACAAATTCGGTCAACTTGGCTTGGCCGGACTTCATCTCCGGTCAAGTCTTGGCCGATTTTACCAAATCCGGACAACACATCGCTCAAGGCTTGTCCGATTTAACACTTAGAATAAATTCAAACACTTTTGTCCGGATAACAAGTCCGGACAATACTTCGCCTAAGGCTTGTCCGATTTAAAAATAATCCGGACACCATTTAGTCGTATTTTTACTTCTCCATTCAAAATACTTGGTATAAACTCAATAATCATAAATCGCTCAACACTTGTTCGGTTGAAGACTAAACCGCTTAAGCCTTAACCGGTTTAGGGTTTAGATCGCCCATCCCTTATCCGGTTTATGGTTTAAATCGCTTATGCCTTGACCGGATTAAGGCTAATCCGCCTAACATTTGTCCGGTTTAAGACTAATCCGGACAATACTCTAGTGAATAACTTTTAAATCAAAAGTAAATTTCTATACTCAATTATACAATTATGAAGAGTTAGAAAGTAGTAAGAATCACTCACCTTAAGCAATTTCTTTTGAAAACCAGATACTTGAAAGCAACTTGAATACATAATTTAATACATACATTTACTTAAGCATACTCACATACATACATCCATATCATGCATATATATTTCTTATGCACAAAATTCATATATTTGTTGCATACTCATTTATGTACATAATTTCATCTACTAACATGATCAAATAAAACAAATTTATCATGTTATCACGTAATCAGTTATCAAATAATCACACACATTAATTGCATTGAGTGATAACCAGGATCTAGTTATCACAGTTTCTCAATTTCATCGAAAGACAAAAGGATGGTGACTTGATAACTGAATCACTAATGGAAGGACCAGCTGTGTTCTGGAGGGAAACTCTAGCTATAACTGAACAAAACCGACCACCTAAACTTGTTGTAAAAGAGAAATCAAGATACATTCCAAATGTAAAAGATAGAGCACATGCATATGTATTGTGTAAATCTTACATGATGCAAGCGCTAACCAATGACATTTACACCAGGATTGATAGCTATAAATCATCTCGTAACAACATGTGGAAACAAATAGAGAAGATGATGATGGGTTCTAAAGTGGGAACTCAACTGAATGTTACAAACTGTATCACTTCTTATGAAAAATTCAAGGCTAGAGAGGGAGAGTGTCTTGATGATGTCTATAAATGTCATGTTTCTGAGTAATCTGCAACCAAAGTGGAAACCATTTGCCAGTAATATCAGATACAACAAATCTTTATCTGATATTGATATTCACAAGGTTTATGAAACTCTGAAACAAAATGAAGAGGATGTGTTAGAGATCAAAGAGTTGAAGAAGAAGAAAGAGAAAGAAGTTAATGATCCATTGGCATTTGTGTCTAAGAAGAAAGGAAATAGTAAGTCTGGAAAGCAAGTGAAAGAAGTGATTCAATCTAGTGAATCTTCTACTGAAAGCAACAATGAATCTGATTCTGATTCTGATATGAAGGAGATTAAACAAGCTATGGTGATGTTGACAAAGGCTTTTCAGAAAAAGTTCTACAAGAAACCGCACTCCAACAATTAAAGATTCTCATCTGGGTCAAAGTACGACTATAAATACAAGTTTGGTGAGAAGAAAAAGTTTGATGAGAAAAGATTTGAAAAGAAGTTTGACAAGAAATCTGAAGTGAATAAAAAGTTAGTGAAGGGAGTTGCTGACGAGAACACAAAGTGTTACAACTGTGGTAAGTTGGGACACTTTGCAGTTAATTGTAGAAAACCAGTGTCGAAAAACACTGATTACTACAAGAACAAATTCCTCCTTTCCATGCAAAAGGATGTGGGTAAAGCACTGATGGCCGAGGATGATCACTTGCTAAATCTTACCGATGAGGATGAGGAATCAGAGGCTATTGCACATACCTGTCTTATGGCAAGAACTGAAACTAATTCATCTGACAATAAAGAGGATAGAGATGAATCAAGTGACGAGGTAATAGAAAATTCATGCATTGAGTAGATGCATAGAATGATGCTCAAACTTCAGGATTTTCAGCAAAAGTTAATCTGAAAAAGATCGTGTTGCTATTTTAGAAAAAGAACTTATAATGCAACAAGAAAAATACATTAAACTGAACGATGAAAATGCTGAAAATTTTGACCGGGCACAATCTTTGCTATCTGAGAGCAAATTATTTTCAGAAAATCAGATATCTTAAAAGCTGAATTATCTGACTCGTATGATAAATATAAATCTTTAGAATTGTTAAATGATGATCTCATTGTTAAAAACAGTACTCTTACCTTGCAAAACAAGATTTTAAATGAAAAACTGAAGGCCCAAGAAGAGAAGTTGTATAAGAGAGGGCAAACGGACCCAACTAATTTTCTAAACAAGCCTACCGAAACCAGATTTTTCAATCCAAGGGAAGGGTTAGGCTATGAGAATCTGAATTGCTTGGGAAAAGGCTTTATATTTCACTCCGACTTTATATAAATTTGAATATCTTGACCTTGATCCTGAACTTTAAATTTAATTTTCTAAATCTTCAGATGAGGTTGAAGAACAAGAAGACCTGAATAGGAAGAGAAAGGACAAAATGCAAGTTCCCTTTGACTATTTTGAACGAAATGAAAGTTACCAAACTCAAGTTCCTGCACTTTCTACAGATTATTTTCACAACTATTCCAAGGAAGAACTTGATTCAAAACTAGTTGAACCAAAACTTTATACTCCAACTTTGGTTTTAGAAAACAAGTGGTTTACCCCCAACTATTTTGAGGCTCTGATACCATCTCTGTAACACCCCCAAATCCACACATTGCATATCTATACTATCTTATAAAGCAAATTTAGCAAAAGTCTTAAAGTCTTAAAATACTAAATGACCAAGATACCCTTTATACACTTTTCACCTCCTCCTCTCCTCACATGCACTCACCCTCACACATACACTCACCCTCTCACAATCGAATTTTTTAATTATAATTTCAAATTTTACACTTTATACCCCTATAATTAGTTAATTAATTTACTTTACGTTCTTTAGTTTTAAATGTTTCATTTTAAACGTTTATCGAATTAATATACATAATCGTATATCAATTAAAACATGTTTAAAAAATACATTTTTATTTTAACAAGCTACACCATTATAATCGTCTATTTAATACCTTCGAAATGAGTCAAATATTGAATAGTTTTTGACTAAGTTATATTATTATATATTATATATACTGTGAAAAAATATTTTTAATATTTACGATTTATATTTTTATAGTTATTTATTTA
>NW_020201066.1:19796-22863 GCF_001531365.2 Cynara cardunculus var. scolymus | reverse complement strand
ATATATATATATATATATATATACTACATATATAACCATTTACACCATTATCTTAATTACAAACAACAAATCATAAAGTACTATCATTTTATGCATAAAATTCAAAAAACTCTTAAGGACAAATTATAAAGCATAATGTACAACTTGTTGATGCATTGACTTTAACCCCTCTACCATCACCACCAAATTTCAAATTTGAAATAAATTTTAAATGATGCTTTATGCCTTTGTGAGACACTTCCCTCGAGACACTCTCATCCCTTCTCAAGACACTCTCTCTCTATCCATTATTCTCTCTATCCATTATTCACTAATATGGTGAACAACCAAAATCCCTTTGAAGCTTTTGGTACGTTTTCTCTCTCTCTCTCTCTCTGTATATTGCTTATCTTTGTGATTGCTTATGTTTGGATTGCTTTTGGTACGGTTTCCGATTGATCCGGTAGGTTTTATTTTCCGATTCGGAGATTTATCGGAGGTCGTCGCCACTGTTGCCAAATAAACATCCCTTTGAAGCTTTTGGTACAGTTTTTTTTTTCTCTCTCTCTCTCTCTCTCTGTGTATATTGCTTATGTTTATGATTGCTTATGTTTGGATTGCTTTTGGTACGGTTTCCGATTGATCCAGTAGGTTTTATTTTCTGATTCGGACATTTATCGGAGGTCGTCGCCACTGTTGCCAAATAAACATCGCTTTGAAGCTTTGTACGGTTTCTCTCTCTCTCTCTCTCTCTCTCTCTGTATATTGCTTATGTTTGTGATTGTTTATGTTTGGATTGCTTTTGGTACGGTTTCTGATTGATCCGGTAGGTTTTATTTTCCGATTCGGAGATTTATCGGAGGTCGTCGCCACTGTTGCCAAATAAACATCGCTTCGAAGCTTTTGGTACGGTTTCTCTCTCTCTCTCTCTCTCTCTCTCTCTCTCTGTGTGTATATTGCTTATGTTTGTGATTTCTTTTGGTACGGTTTTCGATTGATCTGGTAGGTTTTATTTTCCGATTCGGAGATTTATCGGAGGTCGTCGCCACTGTTGCCAAATAAACATTGCTTTGAAGCTTTTGGTACGGTTTCTCTCTCTCTCTCTCTCTCTCTCTCTCTCTCTCTCTGTGTGTGTATATTGCTTATGTTTGGATTGCTTATTTATGAACATGATGCTTTTGGTACGGTTTCCGATTGATCCGGTAGGTTTTATTTTCCGATCCGGAGATTTATCGGAGGTCGTCGCTACTGTTGCCAAATAAACATCGAGGCTGTGATGAAATTCTTCTGCATTTAGCATTTTCGAGCATAGGTTTCCGAGCACTGGGTAAAATTCGGCCCGTATCTTGGCGGGGCAACGGGTTGCAGCCATGGCGGTGTCTCATCCCATTTGTCGGATTGCAGATTTGCAGATCTGAGCCCACATAACCAGAAATAGAAGAAAGCAAGATGTGAATCGAGATCTCTGGACTCTCTCTCTCTTTCTCTCTGTATATACCCACAAGTGAAAAAATAGAAAACATAAAAATACATTTTCTTTGATAATATTATAGAAACTAAAAGAGGATATATATATATGTGTGTGTGTATATATATATACATATATATATATGTGTGTATGTGTATATATATCTATGTATACTGAAGTATTTGAATATATGGAGGAGAGGGATAGGGTATGGCACTGCAAGTATTGTGTTGATTTGTCAGTCAAAAACACATCTTTATTTAACCAAAGTCCAAAAGGATGGAGCAATTACTTTACCCTATTTAGTATGTTTGGCGTCGTTTAGCTCATTGTGAAGGCTCACATCAGACCAGCTATGTAAACCCTATTGCTATTGCTGTTGCTATTGTTGCTGATATAATCCATAAGCAATCAACAGTAAAAAGTAAGTAGTAGATGGTGTGTATTATAGACCCATATAGACATTGAAAATTGTAGACATTGACATCTTTTGTCTTTTTGTCTTTTCTATATAAACCCTATTGCTATTGTCTTTTCTCTCTCTCTCCATCTTTGTGGATATCTTTTGGAAGGTTTCAAATTCAAGAAGTCACCATAAAACATAACCACAAATATCCCTCAAAGAAGTGGGTATTACAGAAAGAAATCATGGATGCAATTAATGAAGCATAGATGAATAGAAGGAGTGGGGTTAAGGATCCAAATTTATAACTTATTCATGGGAAAAAGAAACGGTGTTGTATCTTTATTTATATCAGAATCAGATTAAATCATACATTGAACACTACAGTAAAATTGGCTTTATAGTATGTTTAGAATGTGTAAGGGGCTGTTTACTAATCGCTTACCCGGTAAGTGTTTAACGGGTAATTTTCCTTAGAGGATGAATAGGGCGAGGGTCAAAAATCTTACCCGGTAAGAGCAACGATAAAGATGGAGAGTCTTACTTGGTAAGTGAGAGTGACGACTCTTACCCGGGTAAGTGCTTACCGGGTAAATTGTTGCATATGATACCATTTTGATGTACTACAATCTTACCTGCTAAAATAAATTATAGTGTTGGCTCTTAAGGRTAAKCACTTACCGGATAAGCATTTACCRGGTAAGCATTTAGGTAAACGGCCCCTAACTATAAATCATCCCATCTAAAAGCATTAGAATAGTTTTATAGGACGCCTTTAGGCATCTTAACAAGTTTTTAGGACGTTTTTAAAAAAATTGTTCTATTAACTATTTTTATAAGACACTTTTGAGAAATATCTTATAAACTCATCTTTATATAGGATATTTTTTCAAATATTGTCATAAAATAGCTAATACCATATTTTATTTGTGAAGCATTGTAAAAAAAAACTTGTTAAAGCACGTTAAAGTGTCTATAAATCTATTGTAACATTTTCAGATAGGATGTTTTTTTGGTTTGTTCATATAAACTTAAGTCTTACAAAATATTTTGTTAGGATGCTTAGACATTTTGGACGTCCTATAAAACTAATTTTATTGCATTGAAAAATGTAAAAAAGTAAATTCTTATATTGATATGTACAAAGAGGAATGTAAGGAGAAAATTAGTAGGTAAAAATGCAATTAAGTCGACATAAAATAATGGGTAAGGGTGCA
>NW_020201066.1:6847-19736 GCF_001531365.2 Cynara cardunculus var. scolymus | reverse complement strand
ACAAACATAATAACAAGCATTTAAACCAAAGTCTTAAGTACAAGTATTTAAGCATAAGGTACAATCATTTTATGCAAAAATTTCAAAAATCTTTTAATTACAACTCATAAAGCATGATGTACAAGTTTTTAATACAACACCATCAATATCACCCAAACCGAAAGTCTTAGTTTTGCTTTATTCCTTTCATCTATATTTCCTCCCCTTTTTAGCTTTAGACCTGATAAAACATCTTCTCAAAAATGTTTCAYGGTCTCAGCTTTTGGAGGTTTTCTCAGACTTCAACTAAATTTAAATTCAAATTTTTGTTATGAGTTCTGAGTATATGGGTTTAGAAACCCAATACGTGTGCAATTATTTTTCCATTCGATCTTGTTAATAAATCGTATTAACCTTCAATTTTATATATTAGTTGACTTGCAAAATAACCACACAAACTTATAATTCAAGGATAAACTAATGTTTCAGAATTGTGATTCACCCGCGCTGCATCGCGCGGGTATACCACTAGTCTATACTACATATATAAGCATTTAGACCTATATCTTAAGTACAAGTCATAAAGCTTAGGGTACCATTATTTTATACAACAAATTTAAAAAACTCTTAATTACAAATTATTATGCATAATGTACAAGTTGTTTATGCAATGATTTTCAAACACCAAAAATTACCCATTTTGGGCCGATTTCTTCTTCCGGTTTCTTCCTCTTCTTTCTCCTACCTCTGCGACCACCTAGACCAAAAAATTTCTTCTCTTATGTATCCTTTCTCTGCGACCAACAACATTTTGGGTTAGAAAGCAAAGGTCTTTCTTCTTCACAGACCTCATTTGGCATAACAATGGTGGTGTGGATGTATCACCTCGATCAGAGAACCGATTTCATGTATCAAAGGGATTTGATGTATCAAAGCCTCATTGATACATACAGCTTCCTCCTCCCTGTTGATTTAATTTCACAGGTTCTTCAAAACCCAAGAATTTGGAGGTATGCTCTTCATTTTGGTATGCTCTATTTAAATTTTGATTTATGTAACCACTTCTGATGAGATTATAGCTTTCTATCTTCTTTCTGGTTTAACGATCGATGAAGGAAGCCCCATGCTATTTACAAGTTATAGGTAAGAATCCTCTTTTATATCGCTTTGAAAATTTGAACACTGTGTGTGGTTTGTATTCTTGGAAATAGATTTATATGTTGTTTGGTTGTTATTAAAATTTATGTGTTTTGGTTTTGTGAATTTTACCGTTTGCTTACCATATGAACTGGGATTTCGATTTTGTTGTTTTGCCTACTTTGTTCTATTTGTGTTTTGCCTATGCATATAAGCCTATCATCACAGCTTGTATGCCAGGTGTTTGTAAAAATGCCTAACTTGTCYGATTCTCCTTCGTCTTCTTTACGATTAAAACCACATCATCTTAAYGGATATAATTACTAAAGTGTGTAGTAGTAAAATATGGTTCCTCCATCAACAATGGCATGCTGCAACAGCAGCCTGCTGCAATGCATACATATACATATGCCTTTATTTCAATGCAATGCAATGCTGCAGCAGCCTCTTCCATCTAGGATTCTAGGTCTCACCTTCTATCTAATAAATATAAACCCATAATATGTAACCTTCATCAATGCTATTTACTGCCGAGTTTACTTCATGGTAAGGARTTAAGAAATATAACCCATAATATGCATAACTCTTTTGTCTTATATTCTCTCCAACTATTTTCTAGAGGTTGGACCTGCTGTTGCTGCTATCGCTAAGCCATCGCTCTCCAGGTATCATCGACTCATCTCTTCTTACATCATCGATCAACTTAACAGCCGCCATGAACTTTCCTCATCCAGATGGTTCTTGATATATTAACCCTTAATGACAATTTGTGTTCCACTGCGCCGCTGTTGTTTGAGATCTATCAGCTCCTATAAGCGACTCGGATAATTAAAAATCTAATCTCGAAGGGACTCAATAATCTGTTTTTGTTGAAACTTATATGATTACTGTATCACACAAAGATATATAACATGTGCATAAGGTGCAGCAATCTTGACGAATGAAAAATTTGGAATGAGTAAATAGCCAATTCCTGGAAGGAGACATAATTACAAGTAATGAGGTTGGAAGTTGATCAGCGTATATGAGTTTAACATGAGGTTACCCTAGCAGGTATCTTTGCAAAATAAGTGAGAGGTCTGGGATTCAATTCAATATATGTGTTTGTATGTAAATATAGATACATACATAAAACCAAACAAACAATACGTATATATATAGTTATACACACACGTACATACATATATATACATGTATAATTAGGGGGAGGGAGGAGGGAAAGGTGACCTTCATGAGTGGAAAATGCCCTAATAACAAACGTGAAGGTGGATGGAAACCGGAAAGGCTGATCTGTTGCTATAGAATATGCTGATCCTAACACCAACACCCCTGATCCTAACACCAACACCCCTAACATCGTAACCGTAATTCCATACACACATCCACTCCATCTTGTTGAGATTGGAGAGAAGAGAGGCGTAAGAGAGAAAGTGAGAGAGGTGAGAAAATGGTGTCGGGATCGGGAATTTACGCACGGGAGGTGGTGGTGGATGCTCGCCATATGCTTGGCCGATTATCATCGATTTTGGCCAAAGAACTACTCAATGGCCAGAGAGTCACCATCGTTAGCTACGAAGAGACCTACCTCTCAGGCGGCCTGGTTTCTCAGAAAATGAAGTACATTACGTAATATGGCTATATCAGTTAACCAAATGCATATTCTGTCATCTAGAAGAGGTGTTTTCTTTACATTCAGGATTCAACTCACTTTTTTACACATATGCCGTTCTCCAATCTTATGCTCTACTTTCTGCAAAATGAAAACGTGTTTTTTGTGTGTGTTTGTTCTTGTCTTGAGGTTACTGTTGCGGTCTGTCTTTGATCTATGTTACTGCTTACCCATCTTACTTTTGATTCTTTGTTTCTTTCTCTTTTGGTTTTCACAGTCTCTTCATAATAAATTTGTTCTTCTAATACCTCTAATAAACAGGAAGATATAAGAACCTGAATATCTGCATTTGGAACTGATCTCACAAATGAAAAAGAGAAACTTACCAATGTCCTTTCCCGAGCTGAAAAGAGCAAGGAGGCACGACGTGAGTTTGATAGAAAACGTGATTTGCAATATCAGCGCATAATGTAAGGCATTAAATGTGTTTTGTTAAATTGGACARCATTYTGTTTGCAAGTTTTTTGCTGCGGTTTTATTGACATTTTGAGCTTGTTAGCTTATTGATATTCCTTTTATATCTGTAGTGCAGAAGCACTTGATAATTATCTGACCGACATTCAAAGGCATCATGAATACAAATCTTAGATAGAATACAAATCTGTAGTGCAGAAGCACTTGCTGTCTAAATGATACAATAAATGCTTATGTTACTCTTACCTTTRAAAGAAATTGTAGGATTTATTATTGTGATGTAGTTCATGTATATCAAATTTTAATTGGGTCAAACTTACATTTTTCTTATCAGACTTATAAAATTACCCATTTGGGYCGGTTTCTTCTCTTTTGTATCTATGTCTGCGACTGAGACCAAAACACCAAAACCAAAATCTTCCTTCTTCTTCTTYTGTGATTTTTCTCATTTCTCTTTCACTTTCCAGGTAATATCGATTCATATCTTCTTTTTTGATTCGATCGTCTTAAGATCTTTTCTTTTTCATCATTTTGTTTTGTTTCCTATAGCAAACAAATAGAGTTAGTTTTCTCTTTAGTTTGTTAGATCAACAAATATCATTTTTAGGCCAGATGGTTTTCTGGCTGCTAGAACAATCTATTTGCAAACTGCAAATGCTAAGAACGTTTTAATGTTAATTGGGTTTCAATTTTTACCAACTGTCCTCTTTAATTGCCTTCTATCAACAAATGTTTAGACCTTGCCTTATGGTGATTGGCAAGTTTATAAGCTCTCAGGTAAGAAATCCTTGACATCCTTGAAATAAGCCTTGAACACATGTGCAACTGTTATAAAAAATTATTCATTAATATTCTAGAGTCTGGACCATTTTGATTTTATTCTTTGATTTTTATGCTTTGGATGGTAAACACCCAACTGCCATACCTGTTATGTTACATAGGACAATGGGGCAGACACCTTCTGTTATCCAGGACCTTTTTAATGATAAGGTGGAATTTGATTATAACTGAACTTATGAATTGCTTTTTTCGTGTCACATCATTTCTGACGCCGGTGCCGATGCCGGTGCCGGCGATGGCGAGTTCGTCGTCTTGTTTGGTTGTTCCTGATGTTTGGTGTGGTCCTGGAATTGGGTTCTCTACAGATGTTGCTTCTGTGGATTGTGTGGTCTCAAGGAGGACAATTTCTGGTAGAGGGAAAGTTGGTGAAAAGATAAATCTAAGGGAGGTATGTTTAACTTTTACTTTTTTTACTTCAAATATAATTTATACAGTTACATTTTTCCTGTTTAAATTTACTGTTTTGATGTAATCCTTCCATATCWGAATTCAAACARCTGTACTTTTCATTACCTTAAAGCCTTAGAATTCACATCAATTTGCAGCTTGATTTCAGATGGTGTTAATGGGAAGGATTATAGATGATCTTTCATGGTTTCCATTGTTCAAATTTTGGGTTTTTTCATAAGTTTAAAGATGCTTTGATGAAGTTTATTGGGTTTGAATTGAAATTAAAGATTTTCTTGACCATGGGGAAAGGTGGTGGCAGAAGCAGCTGGAGCAAAAGAGCTGGAGTTACATGTACAATTACAATATATTGTATGATATCATTTTTTAGTTGCAACAGTTTCTGTTATTTTGTACCGTTTGATGTAACAACATATTTTTTAGATGTAAGATGGAAACCTTCGTTAATTGGTTCGATTGGTTATATGTAGTTCTGCTTTCGACTTTCGAGTTAGGGGTTTTTTACCTAAATGCTTATCCGGTAAGTGCTTACCATTAGAAGCCAACACTATAATTTATTTTTTGGGTAAGATTGTAGTATATCAAAATGGTATCGTATGCAACAATATATCTGGTAAGCGCTTACCCGGATAAGAGTCGTCAGCCTCACTTACAGGGTAAGACTGTTCTTATTATATCTTACCAGGTAAGATTCTTGGTACTTGCCATGTTCGTCCGATGAGGAAAATTGCCCGGTAAGCACCTACCGGGTAMGCTTTTAGTAAACAGCCCCTTAGTTTGAAATGGACAAATCAGTTTTATCCATCTTATTATAAAAATCGATCATGTTTATTTAGTGTTTTATACAAAAAAAAAATTCTCGGTTGTGGGTAATCAAATTGTTCAAATGCGTTTTTATCKTGGTCCATGTCGATAGATTAATCCAAGCCATTACACAAATATGAGAACATTATGGGGTGGAGAAATACAACATGGCGAGTAAAAAAGAGTCGTTGCATTTCTATTTGTGCCATTTTTTCATAATCTAAACGCCTCATGTTTAGGGGTAGAATGACCTATGTATATGTATTTTGGTTGGAGCGATTGTTTGTCGGGTCCATTTTGTAGTTTGCAGGTTATCAAATTGGATCACCAACTTTGCTTTCATCATCTTATTTGTATYGGTCCWAGTTATTCCGATTGRACCCATTTGCATGTGCATTGAATCTAAGCTTTTTATGAAAGACCTTTTCAAATGTCGTTTTTAGTGTTCCGTCATAAGGTGTATGTTGCAGTTTTTATATTGCAGACTCTGTGCATTGCACGGGGACATTGCTAGTATATATATATATATATATATACATGTATTAATTCAATCTTAATCTGAGTTTCTGGACAAGAAAGAGGGTAAACAGTTGAAATTTCATTCTAAAGCTCATCTTTTTTGGTCTTTTCATGGCTTATGATCTGTTAAATTTGTAGTTTTCTTTATTTGTTTTGAGTGTTTATCTTAAAATTCAAGTTTCTTGGTTCTTTGCTCTTGGTGTAAATCGAACACATTTATGGAGTCGTTTAAATATACTAGATTTTAAACTGGCATACAATTTTTTTCATCGATAGTTTGTAATTGGAACCATAACTCTTATTTATTCAAATTGTATTAATATGTAAAGACCAAGTGTAATATATATCATCGTTAAATCTTATCTTATAAAACCAGCGGAACTTCAAAATCGTTAAGATTCATGGCTCCCGCCGCATTGCGCGGGTACACAACTAGTTACACATAATTCATCCATTGAATACATGTTTACCCCACAAAGGTCCATAATACAAGAGTCTATAATGTACAATACACAACTAAAAAATTCCAAAAGTACATGCTCTTGTATTCCAGCGTCTATGCTCCAAAACATGGCTAATTAAAATCTTTACATAGCTAAGCACATAGGGAAGTAATTCATGTAATGCTCTTTCCTTTATTATCATTACCTGTACACATATTTTTGAAAACACAAAATGAGGGTTAGACATGAATGTCTAGTGAGGTTCCCTTTCATGTAATGCAGGGTGAAGATCACCAAAACATTTATTTCAAACAATTCATTTCATGTAGCAAAAACTGGAAAACATATTCTGTTTCGGTCCATCGGGCCTCTGGTTCCAAACCATACTTGGAATATATTTCAATAAACAGGACCAGAGCCCCTCTGGTCTGTTTACCAGAGGTTCTATTTTCTCGACCAGAGCCTCTGTTTATACTAACCAGGGCTTATGACTCATATATTTTCTTGTAATGTTCCTGTAAAGCTTCCAATCAATAAAATAGTCTTTTTCACAAAAGAATAGCTATACAGAGCTTTTGCTCGACCAGAGCCTCTGGTTTTACTAACCAGAGCTTTTGGTTCAAAAGATATGACCAACCAGAGCCTCTGCTTCAACGTGCAAGTCGACTAGAGCCCTCTTGTCTGTCTTTCGTATAAAACACTAAGTATAAAATTCCTTTTTATTGACAACTTCTTAAAACGTGATTTTGACACAGAAGCTCTTATCAATAGATACAGAGCCTCTAGTCCAAGTAGTATGCTTAGAAAAACTTGCATAATCATCAAATCAATTAACAAGAACCTTTTGGTCCAATAGTGAGGACCAACCAGAGCTCAGCTGGTTCCTCATAAAATGTATATTTTGTACCAAAATAATTTTTGCCAAAACCAATGACTATAGGCCATATTTTCTCATTACCATAACATCAATACTACTATTTCCCATAAGAACATCTCTGAATCCTAAATCACCAAGAAGAGAGAACTCCAATCTCTTGTAATCTTATTTCATCCATAATCCCCTGTTTATAGCAATAGCTATCCATCACACACAACGACTATCCTTATTTCCCCTGAAATTCATATGAACTATTTCATCCAATGACAAGCTGCAGACCTTTCGGTCAGAGTGGACCTCATTCATAGTTTTACCCAAATCATATTCTTAACACATGTTTATATTCAAACCTTTCAAATCATAAGAACACTCTGTTCTAGATCAAATTGCTCAACACATCTTATTCTTCCCAAACATGGCATGGTTTTAAAATTGTTTCTAACGAACAATTTCTGTTTAATCTTTTTAAACCATAAAATACTTTCTTTCAAAACTGTTTAAAAGCATTTTTCACCAAATTCCTTCTGAATCTGAATCATTTATAAATATTATATATTTGAACAACAGATTGTAAACTTACAGATATAATAACAGGTTAATAAAACTCATAGTTTGTATTCGACGGTAGTTTAAAACTCACCTTAATCAATATAGATTCTGAAGATAGTATTCCACAACAATTCAGAATCTTTAAGAACTTTTAAAACAACGATTTTCTTCAAAATCTGCTCTTTCAAACAAGCTTTATTTTCTAAAATAAAAGTGATAAGGTTAGAACCTTATCTCTTATTTAAATACCCTTACCAGGCGGTGGGAGATTTAGTTTTATTATAAAAATGGCTTAGGCGGTGGAGCCTATTTTGTTATTAATCCCCTTTCTTCATTATGAAGATATTGCAAACTTAAATATTAAAATAATCAAATTCTCATGTATGCATAATATCAGATTCAACTCGTATGCATATTATCCATGCAAATATTAACATAATTATGCATATTATCACATAATTCACAGAATAACACATAAAGTTACCTTAACCCAGATTTGTTGAAAAACCCGATTTTAATATTCTCTCCCCCTTAAAAGAATTTCGTCCTGGAATTCATTCAAATAACCAAGGATATCGGGTTCTCATGTCAGTTTCTAGTTCCCATGTTGCTTCTGAACCTTTGTGAAAATGCCACTGTACCTTTACCAAACTAATGTCTCTATTTCTTAAGACCTTGGTCTTTCTGTCAGTTTATTGCCGCTGGTGTCTTGATGAAATTCAACTTATCATCAAGTTTGATCTCAGGAAGTGGTATTGCTAGATTCGGGTCTGCCAAACACTTATGCAGATTTGATACATGAAAGGTATTGTGGATCTGACTAAGTTCTTCTGGTAGTTCCAATTGATAGGCTACCGGCCCAACCCGTTTGTAGATTTTAAAGGGTCTAATATATCTTGGATTGAGCTTTCCTTTTTTTCCAAATCTCATAACACCCTTCCATGGAGATACTTTCAACATTACAAAGTCACCTATGTTGAACTCAATTGGTTTTCTCCTTTTGTCAGCATAATTTTTCTGTCGATTTTGAGCAGTCTTTATTCTTCCTCGAATCTCTTCAATCTTTTCGGATGTTGTTTGCATAATTTCTGGACCTGTTAATAGCTTTTCACCAACCTCATTCCAACACAATGGTGTTTGACATTTTCTTCCATACAAGACTTCATAAGGTGCCGCTTGAATGTTGGAGTGATAACTGTTATTGTAGGAAAATTCTATCAACGGCAAATGTTTATCCCATGATCCCCCAAAGTCAATGACACATGTTCTTAACATGTCCTCGAGAGTCTGGATGGTTCTTTCACTTTGTCCATCCATTTGTGGGTGATAAGTTGTACTCAATCTGATTTGAGATCCCAAAGCTCTTTGTAAGCTTTCCCATAATTTGGAAGTACAACAACTGTCTCGGTCAGAAATAATGGATAATGGAACACCATGTCTAGTCACGATTTCCTTGATGTATAATTGAGCCAATCTTTCCAATGAATAAGTCTATTTCATTGGTAGGAAATGTGCAGACTTTGATAGACGGTCCACTATTACCCAAATTGCATCATAACCTTTTGGCGTTCGGGGTAATTTCATAATGAAGTCTATTGTAATGTGATCCCATATCCAGGTTGGTATCTCCAATGATTGCAAGTTTCCATAGGGTCTTTGATGTTTAATTTTAACTTGTAAGCAAGTTAAGCATCACTCCACATACCTTGCTATGTTTTTCTTGAGACCTGGCCACCAATAAAATGCCTTCAAATCTTTATACATTTTGTTGGTACTTGGATGTACTGAGTAACGGGACTTGTGGCTTTCATTTATAATAGTTTCTTGAGTATTCCCATAACTTGGTACCCAAATTCGGCCTTGTAAGCATAAAATTCCTTCGTTCTTGGTTTCCATGATAGAAATCATTTTTCCCACTTTTTTAGACTTCTGATTTTCTTCTTTAACAGCTTCCCTCTGGTTTTTCAAAATCTCTTGGTGAAGGTCTGGAGTTAGGCAGATTTTCATTGCTCTGATCGTGCCACTTCGTTCCTTTCGGCTCAAGGCATCAGCCACCACGTTTGCCTTTCCTGGGTGGTAGAGAATCTCACAATCATAGTCGTTAACAAGTTCAATCCATCGCCACTGCCTCATATTCAGATCTTTCTGGTTGAATAAATGTTGTAAACTTTAGTGATCTGTAAAGATTTGGCATTTTGTTCCTAAAAGATAATGCCTCCATATCTTTAGTGCGAAAACCACGGCTGCTAATTCCATGTCATGGGTGGGRTATTGTTTTTCATGATCCTTTAGTTGGCGAGATGCATAAGATATGACCCTTCCCCTCTGCATCAATACACAACCCAATCCCAACTTTGATGCATCGTTGTACACTATGAAGTCCTCTGTTCCATCAGGCAGAGATAGGACTGGAGCACTGCAAAGGTAATCCTTTAATAACTGAAAAGCTTCTTGTTGCTCTGCCTCCCATTGGAACTTCACATTTTTCCGAGTTAACTTGGTTAATGGCACGACTATTTTTGAAAAGTTCTGTATGAACTTACGGTAATAACCTGCCAATTCCAAAAAGCTTCAGATTTCAGATGGGGATTTTGGTGCTTCCCATTTGGCAATCGCTTCAATTTTTGCTGGATCTACTTGTATTCCTCTTTCTGATATCACGTGCCCCAAAAACTAAACTTCTCGCAACCAGAACTCGCATTCTGACAGTTTAGGATATAACCTTTCTTTTCTTAAGAGACTCAGGACCAGACAAAGATGCTCTGCATGCTCTTTCTCTGTCTTCGAGTAAATCAGGATGTCGTCAATGAACACAATTACAAACTTATTAAGGTATTCTCGACATACTCTATTCATTAAGTCCATAAAGGCTGCAGGCGCATTGGTTAATCCAAAAGGCATAACCAAAAATTCATGATGTTCGTACCTTGTCCTGAAAGCAGTCTTAGGAATGTCTTTATTTCTTACCTTGAGTTGGTGATATCCATACCGCAGATCAATCTTGGAGAAGTAGCTGGCCCCTACTAATTGATCAAATAAATCATCTATTCTAGGTAATGGATATTTACTTTTGATCGTTAATTGAGTTCTCGGTAATCTATGCACATATGTATAGACCCATCTTTCTTCTTGACAAACAAAACTGGAGCTCCCCAAGTGATGTACTTGGTCTGAAAAAGGCGTTATCGAGTTGTGACATCCGTCACTTTTGGTGCATCAGGTTAGTATCTTTATTTAGGGATCTTGTAATTAGGATTATATTTTATTAGGGATTAGTCATGATTGATTAGAAAATCAATCGACTTAGCTCCCAATCTGTAGTTCAGAAAACCCTGTCCCAACGGGTAACTGATAAAGTAACTTATATAATGTCAATTATGTTAAAAAATCCCTCAAAATAATTAAAGTTGATATTATAAAATTCAAATTTAAAAATTAGAAGTTTTATTTGAATATGCAAATAATTTTACAAATTTTTGGAATTTTAAATTAATAATGAATAATTCCATTGGTATTTGCTAAAATTATGTTTATGCAAACATTTAAGTGGGCTTTATGGGTATAAGAAAATAAAATAAATATGAGAGGGTTTGGGCCTTGAATGGGACGGCCCCTTTATTCTCATATAAAAACCCCACTTCTTTTTGAAATTATTTATTTCACTTTTCTCTCACTAAACCCCTCGCCTTCCACTCTAACTCAACCCATTTTCCAAGATCCTCTTAGAATCTCTAAAAGTTGAACATTCAAGATCTTCAAGAAAAATCAAGTAAAAAGGTAATAAGATTAGTTTTATAATCCTTGTATCTTTACAATATTATTTTATCGATTCCATCACACTTTCTTTCTTTCTTCTTGCTGAGCCCCAAATTTTTTGGGTATTCTAAGATGGGAGATTATTCATCAAAGACATGAGAATGTCTTCGAAATGGTGGTAATCTATGATCAATAAACTTAAAACTCGAGAAAAAGGGAAAAATCGCATTAAATTTAGTATTTAACCATTAAAAATGACATTCTAGAAACTAACAGATTGTTTAGTTGTAGTTGTGCCGTCTGAGCTTCTAAAAATAAAAAGTTCAAATTCTGTTTTTCTTTTTTTAAAATATATCTGGATAAGTTATTGATTTTACTATTTTGAGAATCACTCAAAATATTGAGTTTCGAGCATTTAAAATGCTTAGTCTAAAACTTCGAAGCAAAATGTTGTTGTTAAATAGAGATGTCCATGTATACTCAAAATGATTTTTTAGAATATTTTTTTTATGATTGGTGAGACCAAAAATTCCTTGAAATCGGAAATTGCATGTCTAATCAAATATTAACTTTTGGCACAAAACCTCTAACCCTTAAACGAATACATTTTGGACTATTAAATAGGTATCAACTTTAATCTATTAAAAACTTATTGACATTACATAAGGTAAAAATCTTATTTTATCTTTAGCAAAACCTGATAGGTAATCTGACTATCTGATTTCAGACTGAATAAGAAGGTAGGGCGGACATTGGAGCTTGGAACATCATCAAGAAACTTGGATATTCATTCGCAAACTAGTGAGTTTTTACGGCCCCACTTTTACTGCTTTAGTTATCTCTTTTAACTGGAGGGAAAAAGCATGAAAGAATGCAAACTATGTTGTTTTTAGTTGTAAAACTAATGGACTAAAGAACTTGTTGATCCCAAATCTCTCAATAACACTAATAATCTAGTTATGAATAACCAAATTATAGTGATTTTACGAAGAAAGTTATGAAGTCTCAAAGATAAAATAAGAACATTCAAGAATGACTTTGAGCTTCCAAGGTTTTACTTTTATAAATAATAAAATGTAAACTAAAAAGTAAAAGCCTCTATCACATTCGCTTTTTACAATAGACCTAATCATCTATTTATACTAGTTGGCTAATACTAAGATAACTATGTATTGCTACTTTSTAGCAAATAGTCTAGCTAACAGATAAAGTTTATCTTTTACATGGATAAGCATTATTAACAAGATAAACTATAATTCCAGCTATTGATTTGTCATCTTCAGCTGTCATTATCAATGTGATGAATTCATCCTTATCATCAAATCTTCATTGCACGCTTGGATGAATACTTAGAAAATCTTCTAAGTGTTTGTCTGTCTAGAACATCGATGAGAACGCATCGTCCATTGGTCCTCTGGTTGAACTTCGTCCATCGGTCCAATGTTCATCGATCCTCTGGTTGGTCTTTCCATCGATCCAATGGTCTAACTTCGT
>NW_020201066.1:2742-4092 GCF_001531365.2 Cynara cardunculus var. scolymus | reverse complement strand
TTCTCTGTTTAATCTTCTTGTTTACTTTCTCTTACAAACTTCTAGTGTAAATCGTTCTGCTGTCAGATCTGGGATATAACAATGATGGTGGTAATCTATGACCCAAACATTAGAACTCAAGAAGATAGGTAGAATCATGATTTTATGTGAGTTTGTCTCTTAAAAAATGGCATTTTTAGATGCTGACAGATTATGTGCATGTGCACAAAGCGTCTATATCTTGTAAATGATATGTTCAAATGTTATGAAATTTCTTCTAAATGATTACTTATTGAGTTGGGGTTGTAATCCAATTGGTCTCACTCAAAAATATTGAGTTTTGACTCCCCAAATACTCAAAACATTATATATGTGCATCTGAGAGTTTTTCTGTAGGTAAAACCTACTTTAAACAGCCATAACTCTCTAGATAATCATTCAAAATCATTAATTTTTCTTCTGGATGTTAGCTCAATGAGTTACCTTTCAAATGCCACTGATTTCATTCAATAATGTGATGATTTGTGGTTTTAACTACTCAAAACAAAGTGAACATGCAATCTGTCCGAATTTGACAGATTTGTATATGTAGGTTCCAATGACCATATCTCTTTCAAAAATCAATGAAAAAGGATGATTCTTCCTTTGAGAGTTAACTATATGAGTTGTCTTTTGCATGCAAGTGGAATCACGTGAAAATATAGAGTTTTGATCTCTAAACACCTAAAACACTTTAGGTGTGCAAACTATGAAACCACCAATAGGTAACTCCTACTTTGTATGCTAATAACTCTTTACTTACTTGCTCTTAGTGTAGGATTCTTCTTCTGAAATGTTATTTTATGAGTTAGGGTTCATATGAACCCAGTTTAACTCAAAAATACCAAGCTTTGAGGCATTAACCAATTTATTAAAGTTAAGTGTGCAATCTGTCAACTAATGACAGATGTGTGCATGTAACTCTATGGTACCATATCTTCCTCTTAACTCATCTAAAATGAGTGATTCTTAGTTTGAAAGTTTCATATAAGTGTTAAGTTTATAATACAACTTGAATTTCTGTAGAACACATAGTAGAACTCTTTAAATGAGTATTTTACTAACATGATGTAATCTGCCATATCAGTTGTGATAAATTGTATTGCATAAATTATTTGAATTATAATTTCATGTCCAAAATACATGAAATTTGGTCAAGATGACCACGACTCAGAGCTATAGCCCATGTAAAAAGATAGGAAACTATCTCATTTTAGAAGTCTCTTTAAATTGATCATTTTAAGTATCATTAGTTTCTGTCCAAAAATGAGATTTTGGGATTAGTTGATTTTGTAAATTTTGATCTTTTTATTGGACTATAGTATTACTTCC
>NW_020201066.1:0-1892 GCF_001531365.2 Cynara cardunculus var. scolymus | reverse complement strand
CTTAAAAAGAAGCTGTGTCACAGTCATCACCTTCAAACTTCTTTTGTGTTTAATTTACAAGCTTGTCTTTGGAATTGTAAACTTTGGTTATGATGTAATTAAATTTTAAATGTATGATTGTGTTATTTATACTCTATTGCTATGAGACTCTACCTGTCATACCTCGCGTTTCCGCTTTAGCGGGGTGTGACAGCATACTTCAAATTTATGTCGACAAAACAGAAAATGTTTTCATTGCAATTCGCTAGATCATTGCAAAAACAATTTCCCACAATTGAAAACTCCACAGCTCACATTGGGAAGCAATACTTCGACCGGCCATGGAAGACCAAGTTTGGGGAGAGGATCGGTTGGGGCGCGGGGTCGATCTTTTCAAACAACTAAACATGAAGCAGAAACTACACCCGATGTAGTAACAGGTACATTTTTCGGGAACCCCTTACATGCTAAAGTGTTATTTGACTCGGGTGCAAACTTCTCATTTGTATCTCCATCATTTGCTCTATGTGCTCGTATGAATTCTGTGCCACTTGACRATAAGTTAGTAGTTGATACTGCTAACGGTCAAGTATCTGTGGATTATGTGTTTAAAGACTGCACTATTGTGATTGAGAAATATGAGCTGCCCATCAGATTATTTCCCATGCTTATGAAAGAATTTGACATAGTAGTGGGAATGGATTGGTTAGCCAAGAATCAAGCCAACATTATTTGTGATAAGAAGATGGTCAAAATAACTTTACCAAACAGAAAGACAGTTAATATTCATAGTGATAGTCAAAGCCATTCACATGGATTGTTATCAGTAATGAAGACTAGAAAATGCATGCAGAAGGGGTGTCAAGGATTTTTGGCCTATGTAATTAATGCCAAAAAGGAAAAGGAAGAATAGAGATTGATCCCAGTGGTCAGTGATTTCCCAGAGGTATTCTCGGAGGATTTATTTGGTCTTCCACCATATAGAGATAGAGAATTAAGAATTGATCTCTTACCTGGGGCAATGCCTATAGCCAAAGCACCGTACAGATTAGCCCCACCAGAGTTGAAAGCGTTAGTATCGCAGTTAAAAGATCTACTCGTGTCACACCCCGCTAAAGCAGAAACACGAGGCGTAAGAGGTAAGCATTTCATAGCTACAATCGATAGATAACACTTCTAAGTACAAAATCCAAAAAGAGCCTTACAACATCATTGAGTTTACTGTTCACGAGGAAAAGTTTATTTACAGACAAAAGTTTCTACAGCTTGTGAACAGATGATAACGAAAGATGCTTCCAAAAACTTCCATTCTTACTCAATTTCCTGAAAAGGCATGAAACATAAAACGACGTCAACTACAAAGAGTTGGTGAGTTCACGGGTTTTCAAATGCACAAAAATATTTACCATGCATAAAACACAATTTGCAAACTATTTCACAACATGCACATTATAAATGTAAATTTTCCATCGATGCTGAAAAACTTGAGACACTACAGAGCCTTACTTGACCAATGTGCCCCATTAATTCACGAACTACCATAAGTGGCCCGTTCACTCACTTAGGTACCAYGGTTCATTTTAGTACTACTTCAGCGGTGGCCCTTTCGCACACATGAGTAGACTATTCAAAACATAGGGAATGTGCACCCTTTTCTGGGTGGAACTGTCAACACAATAGCGGCTATTCACAATTACGACGGCCCGGGGACGTGCCCGAGTTAACTAGTAGCRTGTATGGACGGGGACTTTTTGCMATATCCTCTTAAGCACATCAATTTATCATTTATAAGTAGTGCATATAATTCAAAATTTTCATGAATCTCACGACATTTGACTAAGCAGTTATGTTAAACCCCACAATGCAAAATGTAAAAAGTAATGAAAAACAAACAAGTGATGAAGAACCAGAAG
>NW_020201065.1:76195-85344 GCF_001531365.2 Cynara cardunculus var. scolymus | reverse complement strand
CTATGTGTGAAGACTGCTCTAGCTTCAGCGAATGATGATGAGACCTTCAGGTCATTCCAGYATTCAGCGATCAAAGGAAGCTTGCTTAGGACGATTGTTGTTGTTTTGTCCTTGCGCACACAAAAGGACAAACCCATACCCTTACTAAAGATAGTACGGTACGAAGCCGATTAGTCGACTCTTTGTCCACCAWCTTTAGGTAAGGATGTCTGTTCAAGAATAGTGCTTTTGTACTATTCACTATAACAAAGGACAAGGCTTCCTGTTAAGGCTTGACACGCACTCTAAACCCTACCATATTGCATTAAATGGACATTTAATGCACTGGGTATAAATAGAAGTGTTTCTTCTCCATGCAGAGTGCGCGCATCACTCTCTTCCCTCATTCTTACTTCAAGCTTCTTTTAGCAATCTCTTTTCTTGTAATTGCTAACCTTTGTGTGTAACTTAAGATTGTTTATATAGGTTTCTTTTACCTTATCTTTCCGCAAACAATCTTGTAAAATCTGTATTGATCTTCTCTATCAATATATATTTTAAATTTGAAAACTTTGTGATTGTATTCATCCCCCCTTCTACAAACTGTTTAGTATTCTTGTAGACCCTTTTGGGACCAACACTATCATATGGAGTATAAGCACTTCCTCAAAACTAAGCGTCTCCCGATCTGTCAAGTTCGGACCAAACACCGAGTCGTGTCTATAAAACAAATTGATGCTCAAAGACTTCTTAGAGTGTGGTATCCCATATTAACAGTGTCATGACAAGATGGTAAGGTCTGGGTGTTTATTGAAGCTGACTTCTCCAACTTGTATTTAGAAGATCTGGAGCATATGTACCACGAAATCCGGAATATGACAAACAGAAAAGAAGGAGTTCTTGTGGCTCTTAATGCGATCAAAAGGTTTATGTGGAGTCATGTCAAGGTGTCTATGGTTATTGATGTCCAAATGGGTCTTGAAGACAATCAAAGAATCATTAACTTGAAGAGACATGATCAAGAGCTAGAAGACATTGAAGCTTATCCATTTTACATGATTCTTGAACAACCGGTGTTCGGGGTGATATACGATGCTGAGGGTCGGATAAAGAAGTTCATGATTCAGTGAGCTGAACAAATTTTCTGATGGTACTATTCGAATGGTGAGACGGGCGCTTGAAATGAGGAGAGCTAATAATGATAAAGCTGCGGAGTCTGAGAGGATGAGTCCAAAGGAGAGGTATTTGCTGATTAATGCCTTGAATTTGCTTGAAGAAAAATTGCAATATCGGAATGCACTGAGGAGGCTGGAGAAACTGCTCGGACTCAGAAAGACCAGATTTACAAGAGTTCAAACTTGAATCCAAAGGGGTAGATTGTTGGGTTCAAGATTGTGCTTTAAAGTTGTATTCAAGTTCTCCCTTTATATTGTTTTGTAATAGTTACATTTACTGTTTTCCTTAGTATAAATAGTAATTAGCTTTCTAATTGTCAGCATTTACTGTTTTCCTTAGTATAAATAGTAATTAGCTTTCTAATTGTCATTAGTTCACTTGTTAATCAGATTAGTGCTGTAATTGTTGTAAGAATTTCTCTCAAGAAATCTATTGAAGATTTGGTGAAAATCTCTCTCCAAATTCATCTTGTTTTTGATTCTTGAATATTGTTTTCTGATTTGTATGATTTGGGAATTTCACACCCAATTATTATTCAAAAGCTAAACATGTTTGGGTCAATAAAGCTGATTCTGCTTTATCTCATAAATATGTTGTTACTAACCCTATTTTTCCTTGCATTGTGAGATCCACTAATGATCTAATCAATCTTAACAAGAGGAGAATCATGTGCTCAACATGCAGAACCAATGATTTTATCAATAGGAAAAGGTACAACAGATGGTATGAGGATAACAACTATCATAACAGTTGGAATTGTTTTAACATGTATGACAATAACTGGTATGGATCTTATTGTATATCTGATCAACCTGTTAAGAGTGATAAAAAGAATACATCTAATAGGAATAGATGGTTTGGCAGTTACAATATTTCCCAGCCCGATACTAACAAAGTCGGACCCAAGTTTGTTTGGGTACCAAAATCTACTTGATCTGTTTTGCAGGTGTGTCATTGCTGTGCTGATAATCATCTCTATGATACACTGATGCAGGGAGAGTGTCTAATCTGTCTATATGGTTTCTGAACAAAATGGTTCAGGACCTGAGCTGAATTGTATATGGCTTCTGAACAACACGATTCAGGACCCGAGCCAAAATGTTTTCATTTTTGGTTTTTGAGCTGAAAAGAAAAATTACTTAAATCTAATTTCTAGGGGGAATTACTGGAAAGTTTTTGATAAATGTTTTTGGAAATTGAGTTGTTTCTGAAATGAGTATCTTTTCTAAGCAGGTATTTCTTGATATTTTACTTGTGTAATTTCTCGTCGTATATACAGCTATTTTTCAAACTGTTATTATCACGTCTCTTAAATGAAAATAATTTTCGGTGATAATACACTCGTTTGTATTCAAAGTTGTTTTCTAATTTTTTTTCTTTGATTGTTATAGATTGTTATTTTTTTTTGATTGTCTGATTCTGTAAACTTGTACTTACAGATGTTCATTCATTTCTTCCACATACGTTGAACAATCTGTTTGATACATCACTCCTTGTTGATTGTGCTTAAACGCTACATTTTTTCTTGATCAATTGTAATATGATCATTTGAGCATCTTTGCAATAATATTTTGATCAACTGTTTGTGATCAATTGAGCTTACACTATTATTTAGGAGGGACTGAGTGCTTCACAAAAATATCTCTATGGAATGTCAGAACCAACAGACCTACCCAATTGGACAACCATATCTGAGTGAGCTTAAATACAATATGGGTTTATGTGCAGAGCTTAAAATGAAAAAGAGAGGGGTAGTTGTTGTGAGCTAAAAGAATTGATGAGAGTTGTGTCAGGATTAATAGATCAAAAGAATCCCGTTCTAACCTCTATAATCCAGGCAAACCACGTAATCTATTAGTTCTCAATTCTTTGAAGACTAATATTGAAAAAGGCAAAGCCCATGCCAATTCTTGTCACAACCCCACTAGTTACTCATTTATCTCTTAAAAGATAGGTGTTTCAATGAAACTTGGGGCACGCAACTCACAATCTATCAATTTCTCATTCGGAGAAAATTGATATTGAAAATGAAGGATATATGTCCCCCTTCAAGTCTTTTTGATCACGAATTGAGTCTCATAAATTTGTGTAGTCCACACAATTTATCTTTTTGAGCCTAAATCAAAGCATTTATTTCTTTATTCTTTCACACTACACAAATTTTTGCAAAATATTTGTTATTTTGCCATAACATTCATAGATAGGCTTTTTATAAGCTATCGAGAATTGAATAGAAGTCCTGGTAAGATGAACCTTAAAAAGTCTCATATATGAAGTGCATTCGTTGTACTGAATATATCTATTATATTCACACACCAATCTTTTATAAGATTGAAAACAAATTCATAAGTTGAATTTGGTTATTTTTTCCCATCTTCATAATCTGAAAAGATTGTACAAGTGGATTTGAAAAGATCTACTTACAATTTTATGAATTGACAGCATATGTTGAAAATTTCATTCATTCTGGTGTATGATGCAAATGCTCCTCATTTCATCATAAGGGGGAGTATTATATAATGAATGAAATTTTCAATTATGAAGATTGGGAATTTACAAAAAACTCATGGAGTGTTTGTGTCGATTGTTGAAGATTATTTTGTGCAACAATATTTAAGGGGAAACTGAATGTGAAGATAACATCTTAACAAAATTTTACTAAAAGAGATCTCAAGAGATTTCAACTGGGGAGAATATTATTCTGAAGAAGTTCTTTGAAGAATATATCTTGAAGATTTATTTTAAGAATGTTACTGTTATTGTTATTCATTGTGAAAAGAGAAGATTGTTTTGTTCTACATTCCAGGGGGAGAATGTTGAAAGATTTTTTCAAGGGAAGGTTCTTTGAAGAATATAAAGAGAAGAATGTTAGAAGATTACCTTGAAGAAGCTTAAGAAGTCATAAAGTGCTTAAAGTGTCAAAGTTTCAAAAGGGATTCAAAGAGTACAAATTCTTTCAAGCCTGAATCCAAAGGGGGAGAATGTTAGGATTAAATTTTAGTGTTATTTGTATTCGTATTGAAAACCTATATTTGTATTTGTAGAGAGTTTGACTTTGACTTATGCTTTTCTAGTTTGACCTATAAATAGGTCTTGTAAGGAAGTTTTAGTGTAAGGAGCTCATTTGTAATATTACGTGTAAATTGAGAGAGTTAGTGAAATAATACATATTGACCAGTTTGAAATTTTCTCTCTAATGTTCTTACATGAAGATTGCCATTGTTCTTGATGTTCTTGAAGATTGATCAAAGTAAGGGACACACAGTCATCTTGATGGAGCTCCTTCGAGTTCAGGTTGCAAAGACAAAGGTAAATACATTGTCAAAGCACCTCTGCCCAAGAAGGCTAACAAGTCAAATAGATCTAAATCTATTCCTTCAGCTTGCAAACCTTCTTCTTCAGAGACCAAGAAATCTGAATCTTCTCAGGAATCTAAGTCTTAGCTTAAGGTGAATGCCTCACCTAAGGACTCCAAATCCTCTAAAGTTCCTCCAAGAAATAATGAGAAGGGAATCCTTGGAGCTGGTCCCTCTTCTAATCTGRTACTTCCTGGCCCTAAAGCTACCTTTAGCTATAGGAAGTGTAAACACTGTGGTGAAACTACACACATTGCCAGTAAGTGTCCTTCTGCAGCCAAGACTGGTCCACCAGCCAAGGGCAAGAAAGTTGTTGATCCTATCTCTCAGTGATTTGATGATAATCCCTTTTCACTCATACGAAGTATTTTATGTCTCTGTCTTTTCAGTTCCAGCGATCTTCACTGAACCTGTTCAGTGATCGCTGAAGAACTTGTATTGTAATTCAATTAGCGACAACGATACTTCAAGAAGACAACACTCACACCAAAGAACTTATATTCTGTAAGTTCTAGACACGTACTGTAATACTTGTAGTATTTCCTATGATTAATAAAATGAGTATTCCATGTACTTCACTGAAAAAGATCCCAGAAAAAAGTAATACGGACACAAGTCTATGAGTTCCGATGCTACTTTTCACATTCACCGACAATCTATAAGTCAGTGAATAAGCTTTCAGTTTCAGTTTCCGTACTTGTAATTTTCTTAGATATAACTTAAGGAAAATTTTCAAGCTGAGACTGGCTAACTGAAAAAGATCCCAAAATAGTAAAAAGGTACATATATTTCATATGTGACTTTTTCTTACTATTATTTGATAAGATAACCTTCTTTATGTTATCTTGTTATCATCAAATAGGGGGAGATTGTTGATCCCCTCTCTCAGTGATTTGATGATAATCCCTTTTCACTTGTACGTTGTATTTATGTTTCTGTCTTTTCAGTTCCAGCGATCTTCATTGAGTATGTTTCGTGATCACTGAAGAACTTGCATTGTAAATCTATCAGAGACAACAATACTTCAAGAAGACAACACTCACACCAAAGATCCTTCAGCAAACGTCGAAGACTGAAACTGAAGATTAGAGACTGACGAGCACGTGATCTGAAGCGATATTCAGTGATTACAAGTCTGTCTACATATGTTGAAGACTGCTCAAGCTTCAGCGAATGATGATGAGACCTTCAGGTCATTCCAGCATTCAGCGATCAAAGGAAGCTTGCTTAGCACAATTGTTGTTGTCTTGTCCTTATGCACACAAAGGACAAAACCTATACCCTTATATGAGTTGGAACAGTACGGAGCCGACTAGTCGACTCTATTGTCCACCAAATTTAGGTAAGGATGTCTGCTCATGAATAGTGCTTTTTGTACTATTCACTATAGCAAAGGACAAGTCTTCCTCTTAAGGCTTGACACATACTCTAACCCTACTATATTGCATTAAATGTTCATTTAATGCACTGGGTATAAATAGAAGTGTTTCTTCTCCATGCAGAGTGCGTGCAACTCACTCTCTAACCCTAATTCTTACCTCAAGCATTTTCTAGGTTAAGTAAAGAATCTTCTCTACATCAATTCTTTTCTTGTATTTGCTAAGACTTTGTGTGTATCTAAAGATTGTTTAGATAGGTTTTTATCACCATATCTTTCCGCAAACAATCCTTTAAAATCCGTATTGATCTTCTTTATCAATATATATTTTAAATTTAAAAATATTGTGTTTGTATTCATCCCCCCTTCTATAAACTATTTTGCTCTTCTTGTAGACCCTCAAGGGACCAACAAGTGGTATCAGAGCAGTACTTTCTTTCTTTCCTTGTGTTTAGCTGTTTCAGTATTAGTTTATCTCTTTTCTTAGATAACTTTACCGCTTATAAATGGCTTTACAAATTACAAACACACACACACACACATACAAGATAATGGCTCTCTTGCCAAACCTCCCTGGTTTGTCCGTGACAACTTTAGTCTCTTGAAGAACCGGATGTCCCTCTTTCTGGAAGGTGTGGATCCTAAAATTCCTCATTATATAGAAAATGGACCATATATTTCATTTGTTATTGCTCCGGCTGTTCCAGCAACAGCTACGATTGCCGTGATTTCTGAACGGCAGATTCCAAAGCTTCCACATCAATGGAGCGATGAGGACAAGAAGAAAATAGTTATAGACACGCGTGCTCGGTCTATAATAGCTATGTCTCTTCGTGATGAGATTTATCACTCAGTGATGAAACTCAAAACCTCTAAATCCATGTGGGATACACTTTGTGTCCAATATGAAGGAACCACTCAGGTTCAAGAGACCAGAAAGATCAATCTAGTAAGACAATATGAAAGCTTTCTCTGTGGAAAGTCTGAGACGCTGTCTGAAGTACGTCAGAGATTTAACTGCCTTTTTATTGATCTTAGGGCTATTGACAAGGAATATTCTAATTTTGAAACTTTAACCAAGTTTCTAGAATGCCTTCGTGAGTCTTGGGACACCTTTTCCATGTGTCTCAAGATGTCAAATGACATGTCCATTCTTTCTCTTTCTACTTTATACGAGATTCTGCTTAACCATGAGCAATCTCGTCAACTGAAAAGGAATCTTGTAAAAGAATCCAGGGAAATGAAAACCCTCCTTTGGCTTTGAAATCTGAAGCTTATTCAGTTGAATTTTTTTACCCCGTTTGTTTCTTCTCTTCCTCCCGTTGTTATCACAGAGATAGATTCTTCTATCTCTGAAGACATTCCAGAATCTGACTTAACAGATTTTGTTGAGTCCCTGGCACTCCTAACAAAGTCATTTAGAAGGTTCGCCAGTAAGAGCAACTTCCACAGATCTCCTCAGCTGTCACTCAAGGAAAAGCCAAAGTCTGAAAGAATAGACAAGGCTTCAGCTGTCTGCTACAACTGTCACCGGCTCGGACACTTTGCAGGTAAATGCAGATCAAAATAGACTACGACGCCATCTTCTAAAGCTTCTTCCTCCTTCAGGACCAAAGATGAGAAATACTCAAAATTGAAGGAGAAGTACAAGAAGATGAAGAACAACCAGTGAAAGGCTAAAGGCCTTATAGCTGAAGAGCATGACTGGGCTGAGTCATCCGATGAATCATCTTCGAATGAGGAAGACAAAGCCTACGTCTGCTTGATGGCCATAGATGCGATGAAGGATCTTCCGAAGCATCTACTTCCTTCGAGCCATCTTCTTCTTTTTCTCAGGTATGTTTCCTGAATGAACCCTCTTCTTCTTCTAGTCTTTCTGCACTGGATACGCTGACGGTTGACCTTTACAATGCCCTCAATGGCAAATCGAAAGCTGAAATGCTTAAAGTTGATCTTCAAGAGCAATTGAAGATTTGTCATTCTAAGATCAAAGAACTGACCTCTGTCGAGGAAAATCTTAAAGATCAGGTTATTGTAAACCAAGCTATCACTGTTGAACGTGAGAAGGCTATCGCTGAGCGTGAGCGAGCAATCGCTGAACTCAAGGCCAAGAAAGCTACCTTTGAAGGGTGGTGCAAAGCTTCCATCAAGGCCTTAGAGATCATTAATGCTCAGATCCCAGCCAAGATAAAAACTGGTCTAGGATTCTCATATGATCAGGAAAAATGTGTTAAAGACAAGACCATGCTCAAATTTGGTACCTTCGTCTCTTCTATTCCCAACACTTCTTCCTCTCAGTCCTCCTCTTTTACTGAGAGTCATCTTGAAGGAACTCCTTCGAGTTCTGGGTGCAAAGACAAAAGTAAATCTGTTGTCACAGCATCCCTTCCCAAGAAGTCTAACAAGTCTAATAGATCTAGGTCTATTCCTTCAGCTAGTAAAGCTTCTTCCTCTTCAAGGACTAGGAAATCTGAATCCCATCAGAAATCCAAGTCACAGCTCAAGGTGAACTTTTGACCTAAGGAATCCAATTCCTCAAAGGTTCCTCCTAGAACCAATAAGAATGGAATTCTTGGAGCTTTTCCCGCTTCTAGTTTGATATTTCGTGGCCCTAAAGCTACTCCTAGCTTTAAGAAGTGTAAACACTGCAGTGAGAAAACATATATTGCCAGCAAGTGTCCTTCTGCCGCCAAAGCTGGTTCGCCAGCTAAGGGCAAGAAAGTAACCAAAGCTGAGAAATTAACCAAGGTGAAATCATCCACAAAGGCTGCTTTAGCAACCAAGGTGAAGAAAACAAATGAAGCCTCTTCTTCTGGCTCAGCGAAGAGAACTCCTGCTGAAAAGTCTTCAGCATCAGACGTTGTAGTTCCTTCCACTGAAGCATCTTTAGGTTCAGTGAAGACTTCCACTGAAACTACCTTGGTAGTGTCAGAGGTTGTTCCTCTTTCCACTCAAACCTCTTCAGGTTCGGTGATGCCATCTACTGATGCTGGGTGTTTAGCATCAAAAGATGAAGCCTCTAACAAAGCTGGACCCCAATAGCTGGGTGCCAATAGCATTCTTATTTTGTTTCCTTGTACAGGATGTCAAAGGCATATGGTATCTGGATAGCGGATGTTCAAGACATATGACTGGAGATAAATCTCTTCTAACTCACTTCAAGGAAGAAAGAGGACCTTCCGTAACCTTCGGTGGAAATGGAAAAGGATATACCAAAGGTTTTGGTATATTAACCAATGGTGCAAAAACTTTCAAATGCG
>NW_020201065.1:73949-75275 GCF_001531365.2 Cynara cardunculus var. scolymus | reverse complement strand
TAGAAAACTGGATGTTCTCTCACTATGGACAACCTGAAGCTTCTTACAGCGCTCCTCTTAACACTGAATCTCTCGAAGCTGAAGATGATCCACTCATCATTCCAGTTACAGCTAGTCACTCCATCGCATCTTCTTCAGAGATGGCTGCAGTGCCCATTAGCTTTGTCCCTCCTTCTATTTCAAACACTGATCCATCAGTAAATGAAATGCCTTAAGTTTCTGAACCTATTTCAATTCCTGAATCTGAGGCTCCTTTAGCAAGAGTCCCTATTGCTGAAGAAACTGCTGCTGAAGCCTCATCTTCTATACCTGAAATTGCCTATTCAGATGAAGCTCCTCTACCGGCACAATGATGGACTAAAAGCCATCCAATTATCAAATTCTTGGTGATCCAGATGCAGGTATAAAGACACGTCGAGGTCTAGGTAATATCTGTCTCTTCGTCAACTTTCTTTCTTTAGTTGAACCCAAGAAAATCAATGATGCTATCTCTGACCCTAGTTGGGTTTCTGCTATGCAAGAAGAGCTCATTGAGTTTGATAGGAACAAAGTCTGGTACCTTGTCCCACGTCCATTTGACAAATCAGTGATAGGCACCAAATGGGTCTTTCGCAACAAGTTGGATGAAGATGGTGTGGTAACCCGCAATAAAGCTCGGCTTGTTGCTCAGGGTTATAGACAAGAAGAAGGAATCAACTATGAAAAAACCTTCGCACCAGTGGCTAGACTCGATGCAATTCTACTCTTTCTAGCCTTTGCTGCCYATAGAGATTTCAAGGTCTTTCAGATGGATGTAAAGAACGCTTTTCTTAATGGAAAACTTCAAGACGAAGTTTATGTTGAACAACCTCCAGGGTTTCTTGACCCTAAGTATCCAAACCTCGTCTATAGGTTGGATAAAGATCTTTATGGGTTAAAGCAGGCTCCTCGTGCTTGGTATGATACCCTTTTTCTTTTCTCATCTCTGAGAAATTATCTCGTGGAAAGATTGACAAGACCTTATTTCTTAGGAAAGTTAAAGGTCACATCATTCTCGTCCAAATTTATGTCGATGATATTATTTTTGGTTCCACTAATCCCTCTTTATGTTTTCGTTTCGCTGAACGCCTAAAGAAAGAATATCAGATGAGCATGATGGGAGAACAAATATTCTTCTTAGGTTTCCAGATCAAACAAACTGATAAAGATACCTTTATCAACCAAAGTAAGTATGTTCGAGACATGCTGAAGAAGTTTGATTTATCCAACAGTTCATCTATGAAGACTCCAATGGTTCCTCTACTCACTCTCAACAAGGATCCAAATGGAAAGCCTGTAAATGTTACT
>NW_020201065.1:57556-73594 GCF_001531365.2 Cynara cardunculus var. scolymus | reverse complement strand
AAAATTCAGTGTCCACATCAACAGCTGAAGCTGAATATGTAGCTACTGGTAGCTATTGTGCGCAAATTCTTTGGATGAAAAATCAGCTGCTGGACTACGACCTTCAGTTTTCAAAGATTTCTATTTATTGTGATAGCACCAGTGCTATTGCTATTACAAACAACCCTGTACTTCACTCCAAGACCAAACATATTGAGATCCGATATCATTTTATCAGAGATCATGTTATGAATGGTGATACTGAACTTCACTTCGTTCCAACTGAGTATCAACTCGCTGACCTTTTCACCAAGCCTCTTGATGAGACAAGATTTTATATCTTGTTCAGCGAATTGGGTATGTTGAATATTGAAGATTAATCTTCAGTTATTATACATAACTCAGTAAGTGAAATGATTCAGTTCCCTATCTCTAACACTAAACTTTTGAGTAAATATATCTATTCTCTCTCAGGTATGATTACTCTTCTCTTTTCTCAACTTAAAACCTTCACTGAAGCTTTCTCATCTTCAGTGATATTTGTTTTAAAAGGTGGTCTCAGTGATTCTCAACACTCACCACATCTCTAAGTATATCTTTATACTTTTCTTAAAACTCTAAACGATCACTGAATCTTTTCTTATCAGTGATTAAAACGTTTTTTAAATGCCAGTTTCAGTGACTCTCTTATCAACTGAATCTGATGCCTTAAAACCCTCACTGAATCTTTCTTTTCAGTGATAAAATGTTTTAAATGGGCTTATTAGTTGTTTTCTTAGATACTGTATGACTCTTCGTTTTCTTAAAAACTATTTATATTTAAAAGAAAATAGTTAATGAACCGTCTTTATGACGACATTCTCTATTTACTATGTGCGACGCTTTGAGAAGCGCAAAAGGTTCTATCATTACGCTACATCATTTAGTGCCATCCAATCATGGATGAGAATACAGTAAATTTTTCATCATGACCACTTTCCCGAACCGTCGTCTTTTCTCTCTCTCATATTATTTCTCTCTCCACTTACCTATAAATATGAGACTTCTTCTCCACTTTAACTTTACGCTTTCAAATTTCTTAGACGAACCTCTGCTAAGATTTCTCCAAAGCAAGAACTCTCTCTAAATCTCCAAACCCTTTTTGATCTTTCCTCTTAATCTTCAAAGGTCAAAATCTTCTTCTTTTCTTCTTAGTTACAAGAAATGTGTTTAATATGATTAAGAACTTTGTTCTCYTAATACATTAAACTGTAAAGATTCATTAATCATCTCCTTCTTGATTATAATCTTGTTTCTTAACACACATTCTACTTGAAAAACCCTAAATCTTATTTCAGGATTTTTTAAAAGAAGTTTTTACATGTTCAAAAACTTTTTTCTATAATCTTAGTCCAAATACTCCTGGTTTATTTCTAACAAACCTGTTTGCTTTTCTTCTTATTAATACAAACAGATGGCTGCCAAGAACGTCAACTTCTCCATTGATGAAATCTCCATCAAGGCTAACAACCACATTGCCTTGTTGGAGATACCATCCTTGAAGGCGTATTACCAAGACGCGGCTGACTTCCTCAAGCAGTCATAATTGGGTTTTGCTCTCAACCATGAGCCCATCATGGTGAAAGAACTTCTTCAGCAGTTCTGGCTCACTACTGAGGTTGTCGAAGTCAAGGATAAGACTAGACGCCAGGTGGAGCAGATCCATTTCACTTTCAATCGCATGGAAATGAACTTTGGTGTTTCTACACTCCGGTCGGCTCTCCGTATTCCTAAAAATCCCTTTGACAGCGAACCCTCCACCGCCGAGATCATCGAGTTTCTCGACGCCATTGGCTACTAGTGGCCAATGAAGGGCTCCAACACCCCTCTGAAGTCCTTGACGAAGATTGAGAAGAACAGGATGTCAGCTATCTGGCAATACCTGTTATCTCATTTCACCCAGTGCATGGGTAGAAAAACTGGAGGTTAGGACCAGGCTTCCAGGATCGCCTTGATCATAGGCGTATCTGAGATTCAGCGTCGCAATATAAATTATGCTGCGGTCATTTTCGATGACCTGGTGCTCAAGCTGAACAGGCGCCAGCGAGAAAAGGTGGTGCCTTACACCAGGTTTCTTTCAATGGTGTTTACCAAGATTTTTAAAGATCTTTACCCTAAAGAAGTAAACCTTCAGGTTTTTAAGCTTGGATCTAGGATTCTGGATCATAAGCTGAGGGACAGTGATATGGCACTAACCTCCATTGTGTCCATCATTACCTCTTCTCCTTAGGTGGCCATGACAAGGGAAACCCCACCCCCTCGCATCTAGCCAAGCCACCAAAACCCCTTCAAAATAACCCTCTCAACCAACTCTTGGCTCTCCTCAGAGAGCCAAGAAGTCCAAAACGGGGACAACCGCGTCACTAGCTGGAGCCTCTCAAAAGGCTTCAGTTATTGAAACTAGCCTTATCCCCGAGGCGTCTTCTACTCACCCTCCCAGCTCTTCAGTGATTTCTCCCATCACTGTTATATCAGTGGTACCTACCCTCACCGCCTCAGTGACCCAAATCACTGAAGGTGTGAATATCAGCGCCGCCACCGCTAAACACCCACGTCTCTTCTCGACCATTTTTTCTTCTTCTCTATCCTTGGTCTTTACACATGTCGATGATGTATCAGCGACTGTCCTTCCTGATACTGAGACGCGCACCACTGGATCTGAGGTTGCTCCTCTCGATGCTCCTCTCGATGCTCCTCTGCATACAGATGTTCATCCTCTCGAGGACATCTTTGCTCATGCGAGTGAAAATCCTTTAGATGTCACTGATGGCCCCTCAGGTATTCCATCTTCCTACCTTTTCTTTTCTTCTAACCTTGAGCCTTCAGCTCACGCTTCTCCTTTTGCAGGTCCTTCTTCGATGCATCAGTTTGATGCTTAGGAAGTGGAAGAGAAAGAGAGAAGGATGATGGAGGAGAAAGAGAGAAAGATGATGGAGGAGATGAAGAAATTGATTATAACTATGATATGTCATCTGATATCAAGCTTCTCCTTCCCGCCGTTGATACCGTCCTCTGCAGGATCAACGAAGTCCACCAAGAGATGCCCCGCCAAGGTGATCTTGATGCGAACTTCCTTGCCATCCAGGCGGACGTTCAAGAGGTTCAGAGTCATCTTCAGACACCGATGCCATTGCTGTTCTTCACAATAGGGCTGACGATGCTTAGGCTATTGCTGATCAGCAAACTGGCCTTCTTCAACAGTCATGGATGCTGTTCGTCAACCATCTCCAGTGATCCCTCCTTCTTTATCTGCTAGTGATCGCGCCCAACTTCATTAGATGCGTGAGGCAACGACAACTCTAGCCAATGCTTTACAAAGGCTAGAGGATATAATGGTTCTCCAGCGTCAGCGCTTGGACGAACTCTTTGGCCAATTCTCTCAAGTCTTAGGCAGAGAGGAGGAGATGAGGTCCAACACTGGTGAATCATCCGATGCTATGCTTACTCCTTCTTAGGCTGTTGGTCAAGTATCAGCTTCTGTTGCAGTTGAAGCTGAGGCTCTCAGAGCTAAAGCGGTTGCTGCTCTTGTAATCCCAACCACCAAAGCTGCTCCAGCTGAGGATGTCGATGCCATCCCTAGGGATGATGCCCATACCATCACTGCTGCTGGTGATGATGATGCAGAAGACGATGATGAACCTACCATTCCAGACCCCGGAAATGATCTAGATGACGATGACGACGATGATAATGAAGATGACTTTACCATCAAGTACCAGAAGCCATCAACCATCACCGAGGGTGTTTCCCTTAGGGATTCCGCATCCCAGGGAGAGCAAAGGCAAGGTGAATCAACTCCATCAGGGAACCAGGACCCCAAGTCGAAAGGCAAGGCGGTTGCTGAAGAAGGAAACTTGAAGGTATTGTTCAATATCCCTCAACAACCGTTCTTTGAAGACTCTACCTCTCAGGTAGTGATTACTTCAAACTATCAACTTCATATTCCATCAACAACCTGCGGTCGACTGGAGCGGATACCTGATTAACCCGTCTCTTGTGCTCCTACCGACCAGCAGATGTCACAGCTGAAGGAGTCACTCGACCAGACTAGAGTAAAAATCCCTCTTCGTACTTCTAGTAGTGGTGAGTTCGACTTCTTGTCTGAAGCTGAAAGACTCGAAGCATTAAGGGCTGAAGAAGAGCTAGAGCTTCAGAAGAAGCAGACTGAAGACAGCTTGAAGCTGGCCAACTCACTAGCTGAAAAAGTCCTTCCCAAGAAAAAGTCCAAGAAAACGGTGAACGCTGTCCAATCCCAGGCTAAACTTCTTTTTATTGTAGAAGCTGAGCATGAGAAGAACCTGAAGCTAGCGGAAAAGGACAAGCAATGAAGCAAAGCAAAGCTGAAAAAGTGAGTCAGTCCCCGCCCGATTATCAGCGTCAGCATCAGCGAACTTTCTAAAGATGATGGAGCGCTGGTCTCAATGCTCATCACCAGGGGCAATCTTGATGTCGTTACCGAGTACCCTTCCTACCTAGGCCATTAGGAATACAACGAATGGATGGAGATCAGACAAGCCATTCAGCAATCCAAGTTGAGACACAAGACATTTATCGAGGACACCATTAGCGAGCTCATCAAAAGGATGTCCAGGTATGTCAAGGTCCCTGACAGGCCAACTCTGAAGAAAGGTTGGAAGAAGAAACTCAAGCTCTCTGATCCTAATGATGGACCTTTCCTAAGGAACGAACATGAAACAAGGCTATCCTTAGATGAAGTCCTGAAGGGTCATAAGAGTACAGACATTTCTATGCTGAATCTTGACTTGCCAGATAAGGGTCCCTATACACCCAACTCTATGCATTTTAAACCTAAGTTAGGAGTTATATTCTTTGACTATGAAGGTGAAGTCAGATTTCAAAGAATGTTAGAGCTACATCTATGTCCAATGGATCATCTGGTTTACCTTTTGCTCTGGATAGATGATAGCATTTCTGGAAAAGTCGTAGATCTGAAAATACGAAGGAATTTCTACGTTGAAGAAAACTTGGTGAAAATGTACTTGGTTACATAGATCTAAGAGTTCTAGAATAGTTTTTCTTTGTAACAAAAATCCACTTTTCCTTGTAACTTCTTGTACTATGTCTACTTTCAGTGATTGTACTTATATTTCCTATGATTAATAAAATGAGTATTCCATGTACTTAACTGAAAAAGATCCCTGAAAAAAGTAATAGGGACACAAGTCTATGAGTTCCGATGATACTTTTCACATTCACTGACAATCTATAAGTCAGTGAATAAGCTTTTCAGTTTCTGTTTCCGTATTTGTAATTTTCTTAGATATGACGTAAGGAAAATTTTCAAGCTGAGACTGGCTAACTGAAAAAGATCCCAAAATAGTAAAAAGAGACATGTATTTCATATGTAACTTTTCCTTACTATTATTTGATAAGATAACCTTCTTTATGTTATCTTGTTATCATAAAATAGGTGAGATTATAGATCCTCTCTCTCAGTGATTTGATGATAATCCCTTTTCACTTGTACGTTGTATTTATGTTTATGTCTTTTCAGTTCTAGCGATATTCACTGACTATGTTCAGTGATCGCTAATGAACTTGCATTGTAAATCTATCAGAGACAGCAATACTTCAAGAAGACAACACTCACACCAAAGATCCTTCAGCAAACGTCGAAGACTGAAACTGAAGATTAGAGACTGACGAATACATAATCTGAAGCGGTATTCAGTGATTACAAGTCTGTCTACTTATGTGTGAAGATTGATCAAGCTTCAGCGAATGATGATGAGACCTTTAGGTTATTCCAGCATTCAGCGATCAGAGGAAGCTTGCTTAGCACGATTGTTATTGTCTTGTCCTTGTGCACACAAAGGACAAAACCCATACCCTTATGGAAGTTGGTACGGTATGGAGCCGACTAGTCGACTCTATTGTCCACCAACTTTAGGTAAGGATGTCTGCTCATTAATAGTGCTTTTTGTACTATTCACTGTAGCAAAGGACAAGCATTCCTCTTAAGGCTTGACACGCACTCTAACCTTACCATATTGCATTAAACATTCATTTAATGTACTGGTATAAATAGAAGTGTTTTCTTCTCCATGCCGAGCGCGCACAACTCACTCTCTAACCCTAATTCTTACTTCAAGCATTTTCTAGCTTAAGTAAAGAATCATCTCTACAGCAATTATTTTCTTGTATTTGCTTAGACTTTGTATGTATCTAAAGATTGTTTAGATAGGTTTTTAACACCTTATCTTTCCACAAACAATCTTGTAAAATCTGTATTGATCTTCTTTATCAATATATATTTTAAATTAAAAAAATATTGTGTTTGTATTCATCCCCCCCCTTCTACAAACTGTTTTACTCTTCTTGTAGACCCTCAAGGGACCAACACTTTGCAAATCACAAACACACACACACACACAAGACAATGGCTCTATTGCCAAACCTCCCCGGTTCGTCCGTGACAACTTCAGTCTATGGAAGAACCAGATGTCCCTCTTTCTGGATGGTGTGGATCCTGAAATTCCACATTATATAGAAAATGGACCATATGTACCATTTGCTATTTCTTCGGCTGTTCCAACAACAGCTATGACTGCCACGATTCCTGCACAGCAGATTCCAAAGCTCCCTCATCAGTGGAGTGATGAAGAGAAGAAGAAAATAGCTATAGACACTCGCGCTAGGTCTATAATAGCTATGTGTCTTCCGGACGAGATTTATCACTCTGTGATGGAGCTCAGGACTTCTAATCCATGTGGGACACACTTTGTGTTCAATATGAAGGAACCACTCAGGTTCAAGAAACTAGAAAGATCAATTTAGTAAGGCAATATGAAAGCATTCTATGTGGAAAGACTGAAATGCTGTTTGAAGTACATAAACGTTTTAATTGTCTTCTTATTGATCTAAGGGTTGTAGGCAGAGAATATTCCAACTCTGAAACTTTAACTAAGCTTCTAGAATGTCTTCCTGAGTCTTGAGACACCTTTTCCATGTGTCTTAAGATGTCCAATGACATGTCATCTCTTTCTCTCTCTACTCTCTACGGGATTCTGCTTAACCATGAGCAATCTCGTCAACTGAAGAGGAATTTATTCAAAGATTCCTGAGAAATGAAAAGCTATCATTTAGCTTTGATCTCTAAAGCTACTTCAGCTGAAACCCCTTCTACTTCTTTTACTTCTTCTCTTCCTCTTGTTGTTATTACAGAGATAGACTCTTCCAACTCTAAGGATATTCCAGAATCTGATCTTGCAGATTTTGATGAATCCCTGGCGCTCTTAACTAAATCTTTCAGGAGACTTGCCAGCAAAAGCAACTACCGCAGATCTCCTGTGCTGACCATTTACGAAAAGCCACAGTCTAAAAGAATAGACAAGGCCTCAGTAGTCTGCTACAATTGTCACCGCACTGGACATTTTGCAGGTGAATACAGATCGAAGAAAGCTGCAACGCCATCTTCCAAATCCCCATCCTTCTTCAGGTCCAATGATGAAAAGTACTTACAACTGAAGGAGAAGTACAGGAAGGTGAAGAACAACCAGCGAAGGGCAAAAGGTCTTATCGCTGAAGAGCATGATTGGGCTGACTCATCCGATGAATCATCTTCTGATGAGGAGGATACAACCTATCTTTGCTTGATGGCCAAAGATGCAAACAAAGAGTCTTTAGGAGCATCTACTTCTTTTGAGCCATCTACCTCTTCTACTACTCAGGTATGTATCCTGAATCAACCCTCCTCTTCTTCCTCTAGCCTATCCGCACTAGATACGTTGACGATGGATCTTTACAATGCCCTCAATGGCAAATCTAAAGCAGAAATGCTTAATCTTGAACTTCAAGAACAATTGAAGATTTGCCATTCTAAGATCAAAGAGCTGACCTTTGTCGAGGAAAATCTTAAATATCAGGTCATTGTAAACCAATCCATCACCGTTGAACGCAAAAAGGCTATCGCTGAGCGTGAGCGAGCAATCACTGAACTTAAGGATGAGAAGGTTACCATTGAAGGGTGGTGCAAGGTTCTCTCAAAGCCTCTAAGATCATCAACGCTCAGATCCCCGCCAAGATAATGACTGGTCTAGGATTCTCCTATGATCATGAAGAACGTGTTACTGACAGGTCCATGCTTAAGTTTGGCACCTTCGTCTCTTCCATTCCTAACACTTCTTCCTCTCAGTCTTCTTTTACTGAGAGTCATCTTAAAGGAACTCCTTCGAGTTCTGGTTGCAAAGACAAAGGTTAATCCATTGCCACAACACCACTTCATGAGAAGTCTAACAAGTTCAATAGATCAAGGTCTATTTCTTTGGCTTGTAAAGCTTCTTCTTCAGGAACTAGGAAATCTGAATCCTCTCTGAAATCCAAGTCTCAGCTCAAGGTGAACTTTTCACCTAAGGAATCCAAATTCTCAAAGGTTCCTCCAAGAACCATTGAGAAGGGAATCCTTGGAGTTGGTCCCTCTTCTAATTTGATACTTCCTGGCCCTAAAGCTACCTTCAGCTTTAGGAAGTGCAAACACTGTGGGTGAAAAAACACATATTGCCAGCAAGTGTCCTTCTGCTTCCAAAGCTGGTTCACCAGCTAAGGGCAAGAAAGTAGCCAAGGCTGAGAAATCAACCAAGGTGAAATCTTCCACTAAGGCTGTGAAAGCAACTGAAGTGAAGCAAACCGCTGGAGCCTTTTCTTCAGGCTCAACAAAGAAAACTCTTGCTGACAAGTCTTCAGCATCAGACGTTGTAATTCCCACCACTGAAGCCTCTTCATTAGGCTCAGTGAAAACTTCCACTGAAACTACTTTAGTAGTGTCAGAGGTTGTTTCTCTCTCCACTCAAACCTCTTCAGGTTTAGTGATGCCATCTGTTGTAATACCCCCAAACACCACATTTGCATATAACACATATTTTATTACATAGAAATGCAGTTTACACCACAATGGTCTCACAAGTATAAGGATTCTTATATGTACAGAATCTACATATGAAAAATTCCAAAATAAAATCATGTACTATCACATGTATAACAACATGTATCATCTAAAACAAGCAATCTCATGTAGATCTCCCAAAGCAGATATCAAATTAAGAAAATAATCATATTTTTGCTTTCCCCTAATTATCCCTGGATCCCACAGTTCCTGCATCGCATATTTTAAAAACAGAAAATGAGGGTTAGACCAGAAGGGTCTAGTGAGTAAATCCCTTCCTTGCAAATGCAGAGTGATAAACACCAAAATGTAATAAAATATCTTTGCTCAGGAATATTTGCATTTCAACCAAACTATGCAGCTCTCAATATGATGAATGATAGGATAAACTTATTAGTATCAATACTTGATACAAATGCATCTGCTTAAAGATCTAATATTCCAAAATGGAATTAATATTGCGGCCAAAGTCCCTTTGACTCAACTTACTAAAGCATCTCTCTTAAAAGACCAGAATTCCTCTGTATGTATAATAAATATTAATAGAAAGTTTTTAGGCAATAGTTGCCTCTTGTGACAAACCATTTTCCCCTTCTCAATAACATGTAATTTATTATTTCTAATAAGAATAATATTTCTAATTTATCAGGTCATGAAGAAATGATGATTCGAAGTTATTAAATCCAATTAGTAATAATAATAAGAGTTATAATAATATCCACATATGACAATGCCTCCCTTATTCCAAGGTACACATCTCCTTGATATGCCACCCTTGTTCTTCCACCAAAACAGAGCTACTTATCAAAACAGACATAAGTCACCACGTCTGAAAGTACCCATCACCCAGTTCCGAGCCAGAATAGAAAAATGTCACCACGTTTGGGGGAATTACCTCTTAAAACAAGTTTCATAGCAAAACAGACAAACATCACCGCGCTTGGTAGAAACAGTTCCTAAAATCCAGTTCCATACCAAAACAGACTTATGTCACCACGCTTGGTAGGAATGTTTCCCAAAATATAGTTTCATACCAAAACAGACATACGTCACCATGCTTAGTAGAAACATTTCCCAAAATCCAGTTCTATACCAAAACAGACTTATGTGACCACACTTGGTAGGAACATATATTTTTATTTAAAAAGATATAAAATACCCCCTTTCACAATAGTATATTTAAACCCAATAATAATTAAATTGTGGAAATTCCAACACTTAACAAATGTTATACCCAAAAATGGTTATCCGGACAAGCTATCCAAACAACCTATGCCCCTTTTGTCTGATTTACCCATCCGGACAACACTAAGACAAGTCCGATCAAAGCATGATCAGATTATATTATATTGGGTAAACCTTTGATTGATTTAAGACTAAATCGAACAACCCATGATCCTATTCCTACTTCTCCGTTCAAAATCATTGTCCGAATTATATAATTAAAATCTCACCAACTCTCTAAACTATACAATACTATGTTCGACTTATAGCTAAACTGAACAACACATGTCCGATTTAAAACAATAAGGACAACACTATGTCCGATTTATACTTAATCCAGTCACCCCTTTGTCCGGATAAGGACCCAAATCGGATACATGATTTCTCAAGATTAATAAGCAACATTCAATAAAACCAATAACAAACTTTATAAAAAAAAGGGGTTTAGAAATTACTCACCTTAAAACAAAACTCAGATTTTGAAGATGTAAAAGCCAAATTGAATCCAAACTTGTTCTCCGGATAAGCAAACTCAATACTCTCAATATTTCTAAAAGAAGCAGAAAAGCCTAGCTCCTCCCACAAAACCTCTATTTATACTTTCTAAATATAGAAAGTCGGCCACACACACATGACTTAAAGCATGCATGCATATTACCATAATACCACCCAATCTTATGCATGTAGTCACATTTCATATGCATAATTTATGCATACACGTATATGATCATAATTTCATGCATATTTAAATACTTAACATACATTTTAACATCATGCATATATTCCTATGCATGAAAAATACGTATTATCACATATTGAACTAATGTAAGAATCTACTCATGTAATCAATTTATCACATAGTAAATACCTCGGGTGATGACCAGGACCCAGTTATCACATCTACTGATACTGATTCCTCAGCAGCAGTGGATGATGCCTCTAACAACGCTGGACCCCAATAGCTGGGTACTAATAGCATTCTTAAACTATGTCCTTGTGCAGGACGTCAAAAGTATATGGTATCTTGATAGCGGATGTTCAAGACATATGATTGGAGGAAAATCCCTGCTAACTCATTTCAAGGAAGAAAGAGGACCTTCCGTAACCTTTGGAGGAAACGAAAAAGGATATACCAAAGGATTTGGTATATTAACCAATAGTGCAACAACTTTCAAACGCATTGCATATGTTGAAGGACTGAAGAACAATATTCTAATCATCAGTCAACTGTGTGATAAAGACTACACAATAAAATTCTCAAAGGATTCATGTTATGTCTTTGACAAAGATGATAAGGTTGCCTTAACCGGTTCTCACCTTGAGAATGTATATATCATCAATATGAATTCTGCTACCACTGAGAACTGCTGCTTCTTCTTAAAAGCCTCGTCAGATATTAATTGGCTATGGCACAAAAGACTTTCTTATCTCAACTTCAAGACACTCAGTGAGCTGTCAAGAAATGATCTTGTCACTGGTCTTCCTCAACATTCTTTTGCAAAGGAATCTCTTTGCTCAACATGTGAAAATGGAAAACACACAAGAGCTAGCTTTAAGTCTAAGAAAATCTCTTCAGTGACTTCACCTCTTCAGCTACTGCATATGGATCTCTTTGGTCCAGTCAATAAGCAATCCATAGCTGGAAAGAAGTTTACACTCGTCATTGTTGATGAGTATGCTAGGTATACTTGGGTCTTCTTCCTCAGATCCAAAGATGAAGCACCTGAAGAAATCATTTCGTTCATCAAGAAATTAGAAGTACTCAACAACATCAAGGTACGATCTATTAGAAGTGACCATGGCATTGAATTCAAAAACAGTACTATGGATAACTTATTTGAGAAAAAAGGAATCTCTCACAACTTTTCTTTAGTGAGGACTCCACAGCAAAATGGAGTCGTTGAAAAAAGATACCGAACAATCATTGAGGCTGCTCGATCAATGCTCAACGAATCCCATCTCCCTACTCAATTTTGGGCTGAAGCTGTCAACACCGCTTGTTTCACTCAAAATCGATCGCTGATCGTAAAATGATTCAATAAGAAAACCTATGAACTTTTCCATGGAAGAAAGCCTTCTATAAGTTTTCTTTACATATTTGGTTGTATTTGTTACATTCTCAACAATCGCGACCAACTTGGAAAGTTCGATCCCAAAGCTGATGAAGGAATATTTCTTGGATATTCTTCAGTATCCAAAGCCTTCAGGGTATTCAACAAACGTAGACAGACAATAGAAGAATCTATCCATGTCAGCTTTGACGAATCTCAATCAGCTAATTCAAGACCCATCTTAAATGATGAGGATGAATTAGAAAACTAGATGTTCTCTCACTATGGACAACCTGAAGCTTCCTACAGTGCTCCTCTAAACACTGAATATCCTGAAGCTGAAGATGATCCACTTATCATTCCAATTACAACTAGTCACTCCAATGCATCTTCTTCAGAGATCGCTGCCGTACCCATTAGTTGTATTCCTCCTTCTACTTTAAACACTGATCAAACAGTGAATGAAATGCCTTTAGTATATGAACTTATTTCAGTTGCTGAATCTGAGGCTCCTATTGCTGAAGATACTGTAGCTGAAGCCTCATTTTCTGTTCCTGAACTTACCTACTCAGATGAAATTTCTCTACCGGCTCAGCGATGGACAAAAAAACCATCCAATTCATCAAATTCTTGGTGATCCAGATACAGGTATTAAGACTCGTCGTGGTCTAGGTAATATTTGTCTCTTTGTCAACTTTCTTTCTTTAGTTGAACCCAAGAAAATCAATGATGTTATCTCTGACCCTAGTTGGGTCCTTGCCATACAAGAGGAGCACAATGAGTTTGAGAGAAACAAAGTCTGGTACCTTGTCCCACGTCCGTATGACAAATCAGTGATAGGCACCAAATGAGTTTATCGCAATAAGTTGGATGATGATGGTGTGGTAACCCGTAACAAGGCTAGACTTGTTGCTCAGGGTTATAGACAAGAAGAAGGGATCGAGTATGAAGAAACCTTCGCACTAGTGGCTAGACTCGAAGCAATTCGACTCTTTCTAGCCTTTGCTGCCCATAGAGATTTTAAAGTCTACCAAATGGTTGTAAAGAGCGCTTTCCTAAATGGGAAACTTCAAGAGAAAGTTTATGTTGAACAATCTCCAGGGTTTTTCTTGACCGTAAGTATCCAAACCATGTCTACAGGTTGAATAAATGTAATATGCGGTTTAAGTATTGTAAAGTTTTTATTTATATTTGATATAATTATGGTTCATTAGAAGAATGTGTGTCGGTGTATAATTTTTGTTTAAATTTTGATGGGAAGAGGGGAGTCGGCAGTATGCATCGCCCCCATAGTTTCTCCTCTTAAGAGGAGTTATAGAGAGAAGGTTTTTTACACACTTTCTGAAAAGGGATTTGAGAGCAGATTTTGGAGAATTAGATCAGGCAAAAATCCGGTCAACCTCAAATTCTAGAGGTGAGTGTATTATGCTTTGAAGTATTAGTTGTTGCATAATAATTTAATTGCTATTAAATCTTGCTCGTTATGAACTGCTTTACATAACGTCTGTATAACTCCTTAAACCGGGTGAAGGGTGACCGGATATCTCCTTAAACCGGGTGACATGGTGACCGGATATCTCTTAAACCGGACAAAGGGTGACCAGATATCTTTTAAACTGGACAATAGGTGACCGGATATTCCGTTAAACTGGACAAGTATCGATTGGGGTTCTACCTATATCGCTCAAAGTTTCCAAGTGTTGTCTGGATTAGATATCCGAACAATGTTGACCGGATTCCATATCCGGCAATGTTGTCTGGATTCTATATCCGGGTAAGGTTGTCTAGATTTCAAATTCGGTTGATGTTGATTAGACTTTATTTAGAATTAAAGTTCTTATTTTGAAATGGCGGTGTAACCGCGAGAGAGATGTAATGCCGGTGTAACCGTGAAATAGATGTAATGGCGGTGTAACCGCGAGAGAGATGTAATGACGGTGTAACCACGAGAGAGAGAGAGAGAGAGAGTTGATATGGCAGTGTAATTGCGAGAAAAATAGATAAATTTTTATATCTGTACAGGTTTGATTCTAAACTACTAGTTTGAAAAGTATGTCATTTGTTTGAGATTTGTACATTCACTAGACCTTTTGGGTCTAATGCTCAGTTGTTGTTTGCAGGTCATCATACCTCGCAGGATAAAGGAAAGCGGAAAGTTTAGAATTAATGACATTTAGTTACTCATAAATGTATTCATAAAGTTTTTGTTAGTCCGTATTTTGTAAACAATATTACACTCTGTGTTATGAGTAATATCATGTGGATTATCTTTATGTGGAAATTGTGGGATGTTACAGTTGGTATCAGAGCCTTAGTTTAAGGGCTCTGGGTATTTGCGAAATACTTAAACTTAAACTAGAGGAACATGGGGAATATGTTATAGCTGAACCTATTATGAGAAAGATAGATTATATATGACTGATATAATCTGAGTTATGGAAAGACTTGAGGATAAACGTGTTATTATGTTTTGATTATGTAAATAATCATATGTGTTTAAATGTACAGAAAGAGACGTACAACTGAAAAATGGCAGATAATCTTAATAAATCGGAAAGGACCTCTACCGGTTATGGAAAAGGTCGGGGAAGAAGAAACGGAACACAAGGAGAGAACCTAGAACTTGTAATGACAATAGAAACGTGAATTCGCAGCAGGGGTCGAAGAAGAGATAGAGGTACTAGACAAGAACATGAATTGTCGGCTCAAGAAAGTTTAATGTCTGGTCGTGGTAGAGGAAGAGCAAGGGGTGGATACAATATGTGATCAAAACATAAAATTTGGAAGCAAACCCGAATGCAATAAACTATATATGAAATAGTCGAAATCATCGTACGAGGCCCGGGGCAAAACAATTGGAAAGAAACGGGTCAAAAGCATTAATATCTACGCTACGGATACATAAAAAACTGACTTTTATTGGAAGATATTTTTTGAAATATTTCTATTGTAAGTTGTAGATTATCTCTTTACGAACGCGTGAGCGAAAACCACATAAAAAACGGAGGTCCGAGCGAAAAGTTATGCGATTTTTAGTGATTAGTAGTCAAACCGAGTTTTTAGCCGAGTCAACTCAGCCCCAACTCGTAAAAGTCGGTTATACATGTTATTTACCTTCTCTTTCACCCAAAACAGACTCTCATCTCCAAAACTTACTACCAGGGGTGATTTCGGCTTCATAGGAGTGAATCAAGGTTGTTTCAAGGGGGTTTTGCTTGATTTTTATGCCAAATTCATCCTCCAATTAAGGTATAACTATTTCATTGGTTAATCTCTTGATTTGAAGCTAGTTAGAGATGAAATCAATGAAACCTAATCTGAGTTATATTAGTAATATGTTGTATTTAGATTGGTTATAGCTTAACTAAGTTGTTATGATGCTTGATTGATGATTTGGAGCTTTCGAAAATGAAGAACATAGGTTGAACTTTGATTTTCTTCGTTAATGGCTATGTTGGTGAAATTCTTAAGTATTGATATTGTAATCAATAATATAAACATGGTTAGATGGTATTTTGATTGTTRGAATAAAGATTGAATCCAAAATATGGATTTTAGCCTATTTAGTTGGTGAATTTGATAGCATCGAATCTATCCGAGATGCTGTTTTGAATGTGTGATAACTTCTTAACCGTAACTCGGATTGCTACGATTATGGACATTTTAGAAAGCTTATGTGTAGATCTAAACCTTTCCTTTAAACACYTTTTAGAAATAAGGCTTCTAGGTTGGTTATAATTGCCCCTAAAAACTGATAAAAAGTTGATTTTGAGCTGTGAATTATAGTCCCTAAAATGAGTTTAAATTATGTTTGGTTAAGTTTTTGTTGTCGGATCTTTATGA
>NW_020201065.1:54683-57370 GCF_001531365.2 Cynara cardunculus var. scolymus | reverse complement strand
TACTTAACTTGCTATTTGCTAGACATGTGTTATCTATTTGTTACTTGCTTCCACACTCATCCATGTTATGTCTCCTTTTCAATTTCAAGAGATTATTGGCTATTGCACTATGTCCTTCCATACGTGCTACTCGGTGGTTACTTTGTGTTTCACCCGGGGAGGCACACTTAAGCCCATATTAGCTGAGGTTACTCGGGTATGGTGCGTATTTGGCCGTGTTAGAGTCCGGTCATTTTCCCCACTGTCCGGGATAGCTCGGGTGGGAAGATCATTCCACTGGCCGGGATAGCTCGGGTGGTATAAAATCTATGATATATATTGTTGTGCTTGCCACGACCGGGATAGCTCGGTGGCAGTACATATCAATTATTGACCTTCACACGATCAAGTTGCATACTTTGATATTCAGATGTATGATTCTCGAATGATGATTACTTCTTACATGATTTACATCCTTCGTGATCATTGACTTCCATGGATTACATTTGTGAAGCTTTAGTAGTTAGTAGTTCCCATTTACTCCCTAAGCATTATGTGCTTACCCWTTTAGTTGTTCACATTTTTACAGGYYGTGTARATAAGGCAAAGAACAAGCTCGAGTAGATTGAGATCTTTGCTTTTGGTGCTTCAAGTAGCACGACTCTTTTGGTATTATATAGTTAGTCGAATACAACTATGGATTGTAAATTATTAGTTGTCTTTTGGTTGTAATTAAAGTATCTAGATAACGGGAAGCTAATGTCCTCCGTCTTGTATATAGTTTAAGCTTTATGCAAATCTATTGTTGGACCTGTAAATTCAGCTCTGATAATGATCTATTACTCTGAATGAACTTTAGGACGATTAAAGTGCAGCAGAAACAATATTAAGAACAAAACAGAGTAAAATAAACCAAGAACACACAGTTAAGATGATGAACACGATGAACACAGGAGAATAGATTCAAAGGTTTTTCAAGTCATTCAATTGAAAATAAGACGATTACAATACGGAAGCACTCAATTTATAAAGGCCTAAGCTGCTATTTATACTAGTCCCTAACGACCTTACTGACAAGATCTAAAAGAGAGAAATCATCTAAGCCGTCCAAATAAAGTTTATTAAGTCCTAGTCACGTGAGAAGCACATGCAGCAAACAACCTTTGAAAAACAGTAGAACAAGATCTTCACAGAAGACTAATTCGTAGACCCTCTGTGAGCCATCTCAGAGGCTCTGCTGTAATTGACTTGTATGATCTTATTGCCAGAGGACCATTTTCCAGAACCTCTGTGAGAGACATCAAAGGTTCTGTTACACTTGCACGATGAAACAACTTCTGTTGCTTGTCCTCTGTTGTCTTTTGTGGAAGATACCCTTCTGTCAACACTTGTAGAATATTTTTTCATACTTTTACAAGAAGTGAATAATAGAGCTAACAATCTCCCCCTAAGTATGAAAAATTAAATTTAGACAAAAGGTTGCAATAAATGACTAAATAAAAGAATTACAAGAGGAGATTAAACTCATCCTCTGAAAAGAATTACATTAATTGAAAGAATTGAAAAAAAAAGTTTGTTGCTCAGGCCTATACTATTACAAGAATTAGTCCACAGTAGAGTTTGGATAGTTATCTACGGCAAATTGCAGATCTGACTTGATAGTTTTGTAGACTTTGAATATCCACTCTCTGAAGGAGACTTGAACTTTGATTGTTTCCAGAGGACCAGTCACTTCGTCCGCCCTTAGATGCCCTCTGTGCACCTCTGCTGCTACTAGGTTGAACACCCACTCAAGAGACTCTGTCGAATACTTGTTCACCTCTGCCAGATCAAAACCTTAGAATCTAATCCTTGTCCAGGAAAACAAACCCAAAGATGGGATTGTGGACAATGGTGTTTGGATGAGACCTAAGCAACCAACTAGGCCTGTTCTTTGGAGGAGAAATTTTCAAAATCTGGTTGGGCCAACCTCATCGCGATGTCGAAATCTTTTTGGCTGTAGAAATTTACTTGAGCATGCATCACCTCCATCAGCCTTCTTAGAGAAATCGAATAGATTGACCTCCTTTCCATGTACTTGTTAAGAATTTTGTGCAAGAAGATAAGGTCAAATACACAGAGGTTGTGGAGGTCAGCATCTGTGAAAGTGTAGAGGTTACCGTCATCCCTCTTCACCACATATTGAGAATAAAGCACGGTCTTCTTCAGCATAGTCCTCTGAGATATGGTTTCAAGAGAAGTTATCACGTGCTCTGAGAAGACCTGCTCGCGTGGCCATGTGAGTTTTGAGAAGTGGAACTTTACAGCGGCAGAGGGCATTCCTGTAAGCTCTGGATCGTAAGGGGGCTCTGTGTACACGGTAGAGTAACGCCACCGCAGAATTTCCTCCACAGTGGTTATGGGCTCTGTACGCACTTTCTGCATAGGAATCTTGCTCATAGATTCAAGTATCTCAGAAACCCTCCCCACTGTGGCAGATTTCGGCATTCTGGTTTCTTCTTCTTCTAGTATTGGCCTCTGGGTAGACCCCTCTGGTACGATTGGCTTGACAGTTCCTACCAGAGCGTCAAACGTACCCGTGGACGTTTCCTCCTTCGCCATTTTAGAGGAAGAGCCTTCTCCAGCTCTGGGGATAAGGGCTTTGCCCTTTCTTGCCTATGCCTCTGCCAAAGACGCCTTTAAAGCTCGAACGAGATCCGGGTCATCAT
>NW_020201065.1:51568-54183 GCF_001531365.2 Cynara cardunculus var. scolymus | reverse complement strand
TCATTTATGAAGTTATCACCTTCTTTGACGAGTTTCTTCGTGCAGTCTCTTATAGCTTCGTTGCTTGCTCGGGCTTCCTTGAGGAGTTGGTCAGTGCATTTCTGCACGATCTCTCCAAGGGCCTCAACCATTGCGTCTAGCTCTCTACGAGTAGCTAGATGGTTAATGTTAGCCCCGGAAGATTTAGAATCAATGCCATAGGTGACCGCAGAGGAAAACATCCCTTTGATCTCGTCATTGAACGCAGAATAATCCGTGTAGCCGGCTGAAATAAAGTCTACAGCGAATTGGACGACAACCTCTGGTAGGTCTGTCTTGAGCTTTTGGATTGAAGAAGGGTTGAGTGACAGGGCGTTGAAAGCTTCTGCTAGATCATCTTTGTTGAAGACAGAGCTCTGAAGGGCTGATACGGTTGCCTTGAGCTCAGAAGTTGTGGAAGCCAACTCCTTCAGAGCCTCTGTGAGCGGTGCGAGAGCCTCTGTCACCGATTGGGAGGAGAACAACCTTTTCAACTCATCCATCCTCTTGAATACCTTTGTGGCGAAGTTTGTAACTCCTCATTCGTCACATAAGTACTCTGGGAACCTAGATCACCAACACATGGTGACCTAGTAGCCTTGGAGTGTGAGGCGCCCTTAGTGACTGGTTTTTCGATATCAACTCAGGGACTTCAACTGGATCCTCGAACATCTCCAATTGGAGAGCCTACCAGTGTTATGTCGATATCGTGCCTAGTAGGTTCAGAGCCTAACTCGACAGAGGGATCGAGTGGAGACTTTAGGCGTTCTAGACCCGCAGCCTCTGTGACTCTCTCGCATGCCTCTGAAGCATGACTTGGTTGTTCACTCAAGTGTGGAGGGGCAACGGATGCCTCTCTGGGTTGTGACGAGTCCTTGGGCGAATGGACTCTTATTGTAAAACCAGCATCCTTTTGAGAGTATGTTGGAGTTGATTGTGGTTCCCGGGTTGTCCATTCGACAGAGGACTAAAGAATGTCCTCTGCGAGGTTTGCTGGTTTAGGGCTCAGAACAGGGTCCCTAGAAATGTGGGTAGCACTAGGAGGGGTGCTAGGATGTGTGCCTTCGGCATCTTTTACTCCCTCTTCTATCTCCAACTCTTCTTCTTCATCGTCTATTACGACTTCTGTCCCCAAATCCGCTACCTCTGTGGGTGCTTTAAACTCTTGTTGGATGTGTAAGAGTACATCGTGTATCTGCTCTGTTGGGGACTCTTCGTGAACAACCTTGCGCAACCTTCTGCGCTTTGAAGCAGCCTCTGCGGGGCTTTCTTGGAGTACAGCCTCTGTGACCTCAACCTCTGCGGGTTGGGCCTTCTTAGATTTCTTCTTCTTTGGCTTTTGTAGAGGATTGCTTGGATCTCTTCTTCTGCGGGTCTCTTCTTCCCTTTCTTTTTCTTAGAAGAGTCGACACCCTTCTGAGTCTTCTTTGTCTTCTTTGGTAGGGGACTTGCTACTCTCGGTCTGTCCTCACTCACCTCTCTAGCCTCTGTTGGCTCCTCCAATCTTCCCTCAACCCTCATCGTTTGCACTCTCTCTCCTAAGGGGATACCTATGCGTGGAGGGGTTTCAGGGACCGGCTCTGGCCTCCTGTATCCACGTCTGTATGCTTTCCTATCTCCGTGGCTAAGGTATTTGAGCATGGGCTTTTGATAGAGGTCTTGGGCTTCTGTACCCAAGCTCATGCTCTGTGGGGTGGAACTTCTTCATTGGATTCATACGCGCATTAGGCTCTGTAGAGGGCAGCTTCTCTGCTAACATATCACCAAAGACCAGACCAAAGAACCTTTGCAGAATTAGATTTGGATGATTTAGGTCCTCTTTGGCCTTTTTATGTGCCTTCACTTTAGATTTCTCACCCCTCGGAGTAGCGCACTTCTTCTTGATTAATCCCACCATGTCTTCGAATATGAGTTGTGCGTAATCAAGGGGCAGGTTGAAAAAGATTCCATATACGATGGAAAGCATGGCGTGAGAGGCTTGGTCATGGCTGCCGACCTTCCCTGTTAGACAACAATTCATGATCGAGAACAGAGTGTTCCAAATTGGGGGAAGGCCTTTTCGTTTGAATTCAGTCCTCTTAGCAATTTTTGTCTTAGCAGTGTAGGAGTGAAATTCAAGAAATTGGATCAATTCGGCGTCTGTTGGTGATGGGGCAAAGGTATCCAAATTAAGAGTTTCCAAGGAGGGTAGACGGAGGGCTGTTCGCAGGGTATTCACATTTAATTCCATTGGAACAAGCGATTTAACAGTCGGGTGTGGAGGAGCTGGAAGACATAATTGCAGGTTTTGGCCGGAAAGCTTGTTCGTCGGAGTTGAGGGGAAGGGATATTTATAGTGAGGGATTTGAAAGCGAACCGTTTATTGGGAGAAATAACGTGATGAGTGGCTATAGGGTGTGACGAATCAAAAATATGACACGCGATGTTGGGAAAACACACGATTGATGACCTGCGCCCCCATTTCTGACACGCGCGTGATTTGCTTTAACCCTTATCCATAGAACCACGCGCACCATATCAATAATAGAGAACTATAAGAGAGTTCTRTCAGAGGCCTAAGGGTAACAGAGCCTCTGTGATATGTGCGGGGTCTTCTA
>NW_020201065.1:42456-43678 GCF_001531365.2 Cynara cardunculus var. scolymus | reverse complement strand
AAAGGTTTTTCAATTCATTCAATTGAAAATAAGACGATTACAATACGGAAGCACTCAATTTACAAAGGCCTAAGCTGCTATTTATACTAGTCCCTAACGACCTTACTGACAAGATCTTAAAAGAGATAAATCATCTAAGTCGTCCAAATAAAGTCTATTAAGTCCTAGTCACGTGAGAAGCACATGCAGCAAACAACATTTGAAAAATAGTAGAACAAGATCTTCACAGAAGACTAATTCGCAGACCCTCTGTGAGCCATCTCAGAGGCTCTGCTGTAATTGACTTGTATGATCTTATTGCCAGAGGACCATTTTCCAGAACCTCTGTGAGAGACATCAGAGGTTCTGTTACACTTGCACGATGAAACAACTTCTGTTGCTAGTCCTCTGTTGTCTTATGTGGAAGATACCCTTCTGTCAACACTTGCAGAATACTTTTTCATACTGTTACAAGAAGTGAATAATAGAGCTAACATCTATTAAGTTTTTTTTGTCCGTTTTAGGATATTTTGGAAAACAGGTGCTTACGGAAACGTCCTATAAACCAAGCGGACATTTCAAATTTGAAACTCGTAAATATTGTATTCCGTTTGTTTTCTAAAGGTTTAAAAATGTAACTTTTGGTGGTTTGTTTATCATTTATAGTAATGAGGTATTACAAACCTTTTATCATTTATGTAATCTGGGTCTTTCATGAATCATCTAATGAATCATCTTCTGACGAGAAAGATAAAGCTTATATCTGCTTAATGGCCATTGAAGCTGACGAAGGTTCTTCTAAAACATCTACCTCTTATGAGCCATCTTCTGTTACTCATGTATGTATCCTGAATGAACCTTCTTCTAGTCTTTCTGCACTAGATATGCTGACGGTTGACCTTTACAATGCCCTCAATGGCAAATCTAAAGCTGAAATGCTTAACGTTGATCTTCATGAGCAATTAAAGATTTGTCATTCTAAGATCAAAGAACTGACCTCTATTGAGGAAAATCTTAAAGATCATGTTATTGTGAACCAGGCTATCACTGTTGAACGTGCGAAAGCTGTTGCTGAGCGTGAGCGAGCAATCGCTAAACTCAAGGCTGAGAAAGCTACCATTGAAGGATGGTGTAAAGCTTCCCTCAAGGCCTCTGAGATCATTAACGCTCAGATCCCTGCCAAGAAAACGACTGGTCTAGGATTCTCCTATGATCAGGAAGAATGTGTTAAAACCAGGTCCAT
>NW_020201065.1:37760-39746 GCF_001531365.2 Cynara cardunculus var. scolymus | reverse complement strand
CACCACTGGAGGCTGTCAGCTTCTAGGTGGAAACTTGGAGAGCTGGACAAGTAAAAAGCAAAACTCAGTGTCCACATCAACTGCTGAAGCTGAATATGTAGCCGCTGGTAGCTGTTGTGCCCAAATTCTTTGGATGAAAAATCAGCTACTTGACTATGATCTTCAGTTTTCCAAGGTTCATATTTATTGTGATAGCACCAGTGCCATCGCAATTGCAAACAATCATGTTTTCACTCCAAGACCAAACATATTGAGATCCGATATCATTTTATCAGAGATCATGTTATGAATGGTGATATTGAACTTCACTTCCTTCCAACTGAGTATCAACTTGCTGATCTTTTCACCAAACCTCTTGATGAGACAAGATTTAATATCTTGATCAGCGAATTGGGAATGTTGAACACTGAAGATTAACCTTCAGTTATTAAACATCACTCAGTAAGTGAAATGATTCAGTGCTCTATACTTAACACTGAACTCGTGAGTAAATATATCTACCCTTAAGATATGATTACTCTTCTCTTTTCAAAACTTAAAACCTTCACTGAATACTCTCCTTTAGTGATAAAATGTTTTAAAAGGTGGTGTCAATGATTCTCAACACTCACCACATCTTAAAGTATATCTTTATACTTTATCTTAAAAATCTAAAWCRATCAACWGAYTCTTTTCTTCAGTGATCAAAAAGTTTTTTAAATGCCAGTTTCAGTGATTCTCTTCACTAAAACATGATGCCTTAAAACCATCACTGAATACTTTCTCGTTTTCAGTGCTAAATTGTTTTAAATGAAGTCTCTCAGTACTTTTTTAACTGAATGACTCCTCATATTCTTAAAAACAATTTTGTTTTTAAAAGAAAATATTAAATGCATCGTCTTTATGATGACATTCTCTGTTTTCTATGTGCGATGCTTTGAGATGCACAAAATGACCTGTCATTATGCTATGTCATTAAATGCCATCCAATCATGGATGAGAACGTGGCACATTACTCATTATGACCACTTGTTGAACCGTCGTCTTTTTCCTTTCTCTCATATTTTTTCTCTCTCTACTCTTACCTATAAATATGAGATTTCTTCTTCGTTTTTCTCTTTACGCTTTCAAAAATCATTAGACGAACCTCTGCTAATATTTTTCCAAAGCAAGAACATTCTTCAAACCCTCTTTTTCGACCTTTCCTCTTCACAATCACAAAGGTCAGAATCCTTATTTTCTTTTTTTCTTCGTTATAAGAAATATGTTTAATCTTATTAAGAAATTTGTTCTCTTAATACATTAAACTAAAGATTGTTGATCACTTCCTTCTTGATTAACAAATCTATTTCTTGATACACATTCTACTTAAAAAAACCCTTATTTTTTTACGGTTTTTTCAAATGAAGTTTTTCCTTGTACAAAAACTTTTTCTATAGTCTTTAACCATACATTCTTGGTACAGTTGTAACCGTATATCTTCCTGTTTATGTTGTTTCTTTAACAAAATACAGATGACTGTCAAGAACGTCAACTTCAACATTGACGAGATCTCTATCAAGGCCAACAACCACATTGCCTTGCTAGAGATACCCTCAACAAGAGCCTTCTACCAAGAGGCGGCGGACTTCCTCAAACAGTCGTCGCTTGGATACGCTCTCAACCATGAGCCTCTCATGGTTAAGAAAATTCTCCAGCAGTTCTGGTACACAGCTGAGGTCGTCGAGGTCCAAGACGAAGCTGGACGAACTATGGAGCAAATCCACTTCACCTTCAACCGTATGGAAGTGAATTTTGGGGTTTCTACACTCCGCTCAGCGAACCATCCACCGCCGAGATCATTTCCTTCCTTGATGCCGTTGGCTACCAGTGGCCAATGAAGAATGACTTCGACGCTCCTCTCAAATCCCTCACGAAGATTGAGAAAAATAGGATGTCAGYTGTCTGGCAATACCTATTTTCTCACTTCATCCAATGCATGGATGGAAAAACTGGCGGTCAGGACCA
>NW_020201065.1:28858-34523 GCF_001531365.2 Cynara cardunculus var. scolymus | reverse complement strand
AACTTATAACAGAAATATTTCAAAAAATATCTTCCAATAAAAGTCAGTTTTTATGTAGCCGTAGCGTAGATATTGATGCTTTTGACCCGTTTCTTTCCAATTGTTTTACCCTGGGCCTCGTACGATGATTCCGACTATTTCATATATAGTTTATTGCATTCGGGTTTGCTTCCAAGTTTTATGTTTTGATCACATAAACACGTATAAGGGGGATAATTGCAACGTATTTGCAAAAGTGTATGTTACAATTACCTCCTTCTTTTGAGGATTCTGTCCTCGGAATCTTCATTTCTCGAATAGCTCGGGATATTTGGCAAGCATCTGTTCTTTGTTCTCCCACGTGCAATTCGGACCACGATGATGCTTCCATTTCACCAATACCAAATCGATTCTCTTGTTCCGAAGATTTGCCGTTCTTTTGTTTAGAATTTCTTCTGGTTCCTCCATATATCTCAGTCGTTTATCAATCTTCACCTCAGCTAAGGGAATTGTTTCATCATACTTACCCAAACACTTTCGAAGATATCCAACATGAAATACATCGTGAATACCAGACACCTCTTCTGGAAGTTCAAGTCGATATGCTTGTTTGCCAGTACCTTCAATGATTTTGAATGTCCAACGAAACGTGGACTAAGCTTACCTTGCTTATCAAATCATAGAATACCCTTCCAAGGGGAAACTTTCAACATAACCATGTCGCCCACGGTGAATTCAATTGGTCGTCGACGATTATCGGCGTACGACTTCTGTCTATCTTGAGCGGGTTTCATCCTTTCCCGAATGACTTGAATCTTATCATGCGTAATTTGAATCATTTCAGGTCCAGCAAGCACTTTCTCACCCCTCATGCCAACATAGTGGAGTTCGACATTTACGACCATATAAAGCCTCAAAAGGCGCCATAYCRATAGTCGAGTGATAGCTATTGTTGTATGAAAATTCAACCAATGGTAGATGCATATCCCAACTACCACCAAACTCAAGGATACACGCACGCAACATATTTTCTAACGTCTGTATCGTGCGTTCGGATTGGCCATCAGTTTGGGGATGATAGGTTGTGCTCAATGCCACGCGTGTCCCTAGTTCTCGTTGTAAAGTGGCCCAAAATTTCGAAGTAAATCGAGAATCTCGATAAAAAATTACCTTCAGAGAACACCATGTCCTGCAATAATCTCGTCGATATAAATTTGTGCTCATTTATCTATAGAATACGACTCTCGAATAGACAGAAAGTGAGCACTTTTGGTTAAACGGTCCACGACAACCCTGATGATGTCGTGCTGACGAGACGTCTTCGGTAGCTTTGTAACGAAATCCATTGTAAGTTCCTCCCATTTCCACACCGGTATATCGAGAGGTTGAAGGCTACCATAAGGTTTTTGGTGTTCAACTTTAACCTGCGAACACGTAACACATTGTTCCACATATCGGCCAATATCACGCTTCATTCCCAGCCACCAATAATCAGATCTCAAATCGTAATACATCTTTGTACTGCCCGGATGCACGGACATCCGCGACTTATGTGCTTAAGATAATACCAATTCCCGAATACCACCGAGTTTTGGAATCCAAACACGGTCCTTGAAGACTTTAAGTCCTCGACTATCATCTGTCAGATACGAAACATAACTAACTATACACTCTGGTTTCACACGATCAGGCTTTAAAGCCTCTACTTGCCATTTTCGTATATTGTCAACTAGTGTGGATGTCACGAACGTATGTGTAATAGCATAACACATGGAGTTTGCATATGTCTTCCGGCTTAAAGCATCTGCAACAACATTAGCTTTACCTGGATGATAGAGAATTTCACATTCATAGTCTTTAATCAGTTACATGGCTCGTTGTTGCCTCATGTTCAAAGTCTGTTGAGTGAAGATATACTTCAAACCCTTATGATCTGTGAATAGTTGACATTTGGTACCATATAAATAATGACGCCATAATTTTAGTGCAAAAACGACCGCTACCAACTCAAGATCATGAGTTGGATAGTTCTTTTCATAATCTTTCAACTGTCTCGAAGCGTATGCAATTACGTTGCCTCGCTGCATAAGAAGACAACCTAGACCCAGTTTAGAAGATTCGCTGTAAACTACCAAGTCGTCACTACCTTCTAGTAAAGCTAGAACAGGAGCATCTGACAAACAAAGCTTTAACACCTGAAAAGCATTCTCTTGAGCTTCACCCCATTCGAACTTGACATCTTTCTGGGTCAACGAAGTTAAAGGCAAGGCAATTTTAGAGAAATCTCGTATGAATTATCTATAATAACCCGCGAGTCCAAGAAAACTACGAATCTCAGATGCATTCTTAGGTTGCTCCCAATTCTTTACAGTTTCAACTTTGGATGGGTCAACCGACACACCGTCACAAGAAATCGTATGACCTAGGAATTGCACCTGACGTAGCCAAAATTCACATTTCGAAAATTTAGCATATAGACGCTCTTGTCGAAGTGTTTCAAGCATCTCACACAAATGTTTCATGTGATCTGCTTCAGATTTGGAATATACAAGAATATCGTCTATAAACATGATCACAAATTTGTCCAACATTGGCCGGTACACGTGATTCATCATATCCATGAACGCTGCAGGTGCATTAGTTAAACCGAATGGCATAACTAAAAATTCATAGTGGCCATAACGTGTACGGAAAGCCGTTTTTGATTCATCTTCTTCACGCACTCTCAGTTGATGATAACCCGACCTTAAATCAATTTTAGAGAAGTAACTCGCACCTTGCAATTGGTCGAACAAATCATCGATACGTGGAAGTGGATATTTGTTCTTGATCGTTACTTTGTTTAACTCGCGGTAATCGATGCACATACGCATTGAACCGTCTTTCTTCTTGACAAATAGTACTGGAGCACCCCAAGGTGAAGTGCTCGGTCGGATAAAACCTTTATCGAGAAGTTCTTGCAGTTGATTCTTCATTTCTTTCATTTCAGCCGGAGCCAGACGATATGGCGTCCTAGTAATCGGCGTTGTACCAGGAATTAAGTCAATTCGAAATTCAACTTGTCTATCAGGAGGTAAACCGGGTAAGTCCCCGGGAAATACATCCGGAAATTCACACACAACCGGTACGTCACTAACCGTTTTCTTTACCTCTTTCAACACATCAAAAATATAGGCGAAATAGGAAGAACAACCTTTAGATAGGTGTCTTCGAGCTTTAAGCGTAGAAATTAACTTTACGTCCCCTTTACACTTTTCACCGTAAACATATAAATAGTCGACGTTATTCGGTATACAGATTATGCGTTGAAAACACAAAATATCAGCCCGATTCTTAGCCAACCAATCCATACCAATAATTATATCAAAGCTATGGATATCCATCGGTACAAGATCTACGAAAAACTCATGCTCATCTAATTGCAACACACAATCTTTGTAAACTTTATCAACTAGCATAGATGTGCCATCAGCAGTGTCAACGTAAAAAGGTTTAGCAAGCACATATGACACAAAGTTAAACATCGAGCAAACGTATGAGAAACGAATGAATTAGTAGCACTAGAATCAAATAAGATACTAGCAGGATGATAATTAACGAGAAATATACCCATAAGCACATCCGGTTTATCTCGAGCTTCCTCAGCAGTGATTTGAAAAGCTCTGGCCTGGACACGCGGTACCTCCTCCTTTTGACGAGGAGCACCACTAGTAGAAGGCTGGCGGAGCTGGATTACGATCCGAGCTGGTCAAATCGTGTTTGCGCCATCGTGCAGATTCCACCGCTTTCTCAAACTCTGAAATGTCACGATTGGCGACGACATCTCGAATCTCTGATCGCAATCCGTCTATAAAGTGGTCTACACGTTCCTGTTCTGTAGTCAAGAAACGTATGGCAACTGTGCTTTATGATTGAACTCGGTCTCGTAGTCCACCACTAACATCTTTCCTTGATTAAGATCAAGAAACTCCTTCTCCAATCGTTTTTGTAGATCAATTGGACAATGTTGCTTGTTAAATCGAGTTTTGAAAGACTCCCAAGGCATACCTTCTTTTTCAGTTTCACCTAAAGCTGCAAAAGTAGCATTCCACCATATCAAGGCCCTACTTTTGAACATGGCCGTTGCATAATTCACTTTATCATCACATAGCACTCGGGTGATACGAAAGACCTTCTCAGTATTTAATATCGATTCAAGTTCCTCCAACGGATCAACCTTCCCAAAGAACTCAGTAGCACCGCTATCACGAAAGGTTTTAAAAGAGACTCGGTCGGTTTTGGGTTTTGATGTGTCAGCCGTTTCTTTCTCCTTACCTTTACTTTTATCATCTTCAGACTTTCTATCATCATCTCGTTGTTGGGCTAACGTTTGTTGAATTAATAAAGTCATACATTTCATCAAACGTTTGCTTCGAGGAGACATCGGTGCCTCATCATCATAAATATCCAGGTGTGGAGCATTTTCTCTTACATTGTCGTTAGATGGGGTGTGACTAGCTTCATCGCCGTCGGCCATCTTTCTGAAAGTTACGACGTATACATAACATTAAATAGAATCCTATAACAAATTCCCAATTCCCACCTAGGTTTCTCTTAAGTTCATATCCCGTTTAAATCAAAACATACTTACTCATGATACCGACACAAGGTTTAAGTCCGGATATCGTCGCTGGTATCCAGTTCACTTAAACCACCGCTCTGATACCAAAGTGAAAGACCCAGATTACATAAATGATAAAAGGTTTGTAATACCTCATTTCTATAAATGATAAACAAACCACCAAAAGTTACATTTTTAAACCTTTAGAAAGAAAACGGGATATAATATTTCGAGTTTCTAATTTGAAATGTCCGCTTGGTTTACAGGACGTTTCCGTAAGCACCTGTTTTCCAAAATATCCTAAAAYGGACAAAATAAACTTAATAGATTTGCATAAAGCTTAAACTATATATAAGACGGAAGACATTAGCTACCCGTTATCTAGATACTTTAATTACAACCAAAAGACAACTAATAATTTACAATCCATAGTTGTATTCCACTAACTATATAATACCAAAAGAGTCGTGCTACTGGAAGCACCAAAAGAAAAGATCTCAATCTATTCGAGCTTGTTCTTTGCCTTATCTACACGGCCTGTAAAATGTGAACAAGTAAAAGGGTAAGCACATAATGCTTAGTGAGTAAACGGGAACTACTAACTACTAAAGCTTCACAAATGTAATCCATGGAAGTCAATGATCACGAAAGATGTAAATCATGTAATAAGTAATCATCATTTGAGAATCATACACCTGAATATCAAAGTATGCAACTAGATCGTGTGAAGGTCAATAATTGATATGTACTACCACCGAGCTATCCCGGTCGTGGCAAGCACAACAATATATATCATAGATTTCATACCACCCGAGCTATCCCGACCAGTGGAATGATCTTGCCACCCGAGCTATCCCGGACAGAGGGGAAAATGATCGGACTCTAACACGGTCAAATACGCACCATACCCGTGTAATCTCGGCTGATATGGGCTTAAGCGTGCCTCCCCAGGTGAAACACAAAGTAACCACCGAGTAGCACGTATGGAAGGACGGAGTGCATTAGCCAATAATCTCTTAAAAATGATAAGGAGACATAACATGGATGAGTGTGGAAGCAAGTAACAAATAGATAACACATGTCTAG
>NW_020201065.1:26686-28066 GCF_001531365.2 Cynara cardunculus var. scolymus | reverse complement strand
TGGTAGTAAGTTTTGGAGATGAGAGTCTGTTTTGGGTGAAAAAGAAGGTAAATAACATGTATAACCGACTTTTACGAGTTGGGGCTGAGTTGACTCTGCTGAAAACTCGGTTTGACCCCTAATCACTAAAAATCGCATAACTTTTCGCTCGGACCTCCGTTTTTGACGTGGTTTCGCTCACGCGTTTGTAAAGAGATAATCTACAACTTAGAATAGAAAAATATTTCAAAAAATATCTTCCAATAAAAGTCAGTTTGTATGTATCCGTAGCGTAGATATTGATGCTTTCGACCCGTTTCTTTCCAATTGTTTTACCCTGGGCCTCGTACGATGATTCCGACTATTTCATATATAGTTTATTGCATTTGGGTTTGCTTCCAAATTTTACGTTTTGATCACATAAACACGTATAAAGGGGATAATTGCAACGTATTTGCAAAAGTGTATGTTACACATCCCTAGGGATGATGTCTATACCGTCACTGCTGGTGGTGATGATGATGATGATGTTGATGAGGATGAAGAAGATGATGATGAAGACGGTGATGAACCTGTCATTCCAGACACCGGAGATGATTTTGATGGTGACGACGACGATGATGATGAAGATGACTTTACCATCAAGTTCCAGAAGCCATCAACCATCACCAAAGGTGTTGCCCTCGGGGACTCTGCATCCCAGGGGGAGCAAAGGCAAGGAGAATCGACTCCATCAGGGCACCAGGACCCCAAGTCAAAAGGCAAGGCGGTCGCTGAAGAAGGTAACTTGAAGGAACTTTTCTCAAGCCCACAAATAACCTTATTGGAAGACTCTACCTCTCAGGTAGTGATCACTTCAGAGTATCAACTTCATATCCCTTCAACAACATGCGGTCGACTGGAGTGGGTATCTGATCAACCCAGCTCTTTTACTCCAATAGACCGGCAAATGTCTCAGCTTAAGGAGTCGCTCGATCGGACTAGAGTAAAAATTTCTCTTCGTACCTCTAGTGGTGGTGAGTTTGACTTCCTATCTRAAGCTGAAAGACTCGAGGCATTAAGGGCTGAAGAAGAGCTAGAGCTTCAAAAGAAGCAGACTGAAGACAGCCTAAGGCTGGCCAAGTCACTAGCTGCTAAAGTCCTTCCCAAGAAAAAGTCCAAAAGAACGGTGAATCCTATCCAAGCCCAAGCTAAACTTCTTTCAATGGCAGAAGCTAAACGCAAGAAGAAGCAGAAGCTAAAGGACAAGGATAAGCAATGGAGTGAAGCAAAGCTGAAAAATAGACTCAGTCCCCACCCAATCATCAGCGTCAACATCAGCAGACGATATAAAGACGGTGGAACACTGGTCTCAATGCTCATCACCAGGGACAATCTTGATGCCGTTACCGAGTACCCTTC